>NC_058088.1:171371988-171671988 GCF_014858855.1 Bufo gargarizans | reverse complement strand
TGTTTTTGCTACTTGGCTTTTCGGTCTACATTGTCGTGTACAGTAGTTTCAATGTTAATCTTCGGCCCGTGAACAGTAGTCTGTTGTCAAGGGAGAGCTGGATTAACCCGTTATCCGCCGGGGATATCATTGCCTGCTAGCAGCTAGCTCACTTCGCAAAGTTGTTTCAGTTTCCATAGAGACTCATGACCTCCTTGTTCAAAGCAAAAGTCATTTTTTCCCCTCCCCGCTCCCTCCCTATGCAACTTTGTGGCACAATAGATTCTCCTCTCCTGTCTCCTTTTGTTATCTTGTACCCTTTATTTTTTTTTTCCTCTTTAACAAAATCTTTGCTAATCCCCTTTAAAAACCCTGTTCGCAAATTCAAATGCATTTTCTCCTCGCATCCTAATCTTCCCAGTTAATCCCCCTCGTGTGTGTCTCTCCGGTCAGGAAAAATAAAACAGATTTTGCTGTTGAATGTGTTCTTAACTTGTGTCCGTGGAAGGTAAACACCCCAACACATGGAATTAGCCCCCCAGACAAAAAGATTCTTATGGAATTTTCTTGTCAGCCTCTTACGCAGTAACTATAGAGTTAAGGAAGCTTCACTAAGGCTCCTTCTTCTTAGAGGACCAAGTCAAAGAACTCTTCACAATGTTGGCACATTTTTAAAAAACGATTTTCAATTTTTTTTTAAACTTATCTTCAAATGCGGCTTATTATTAATAACTAATGCACTTTTTTTTTTTATTTATTTAAAGGGCAACTACTTTATTCATTAGAAATTGTCCCTTCATATTCAGCTCCAGATTCCCCTCCCCCTCCATAATATGCAATATTACGGCAGGGGTCACAAATGCCGTAGAGGTGACTCCACTTGTAATGCAATGAATGGAACTGAAAAGTGAAAACTACTTTTTGAGCCAGTGGTCACTCCCCTCCCCCAATTCTCCTTTTAAGTAAAACAAAAGTGTATTACTCAGCAGGGGGCGTCCATTAGCACTGTAAAAAGCAAACAAACATTTTGTTTGCCCAGAGGCATGATGGGAATGGAAATCAAAATAAAAAAAAATAAAAAAAATTCTCAAAGTTTAGTTTTAGGAAATCTCTTTTCCAATAAATTCTGAAATATCTTTTGTGAGATAAGGTGGCATTTTAGCTGGTTTAAGTTTTTTAAGACTCTGGTATTTTCCATTTTTGACTTTTAGTTTTTTATTCCCTGCTGTCCCGGAGCCATAACTTTTTTATTTTGTCATTAACATATCCATATCCATTTTTTTTTTTTTTTTTTGTGGGACAAGTTGTACTTTTGAATGACACCATTTAACATTGCATATGATGTAGTGGGAAGTTGGGAAAAAAAACTCCAAATGGAATGAAATTGGAAAAAAAAATGCAATGAATTACCACTGCAGTAGGATATGGGACATTTAATACTTATAAAACTATTATTGTGGCAGCCCCGTCTTTCCTGATCTCAGCTCCGGGAGCGCAATTATGGGGAAAGCAGCTTCAGATGCCACGGTCACAATTGACCAAAGCATCTGAGGGGGTGAAGGTCTGTGATCGGCGTTATTGCCGATCGCAGACATGTCTGCTCTTTAAAACAGCAGAAATCTGGCAGCTATGGAGCCCACTGTGCTCCGTCTTTAAATACCCATGGTCAGAAAAGGTTTAAAGGGAACCTGTCACCATGAAGATGCAGTGTAATCTGCAGGCAGTATGGTATAGAGCAGGAGAAGCTGAGCAGATTGATATAAAGTTTTATGGGAAAAGATTCAGTAAAACTTGTAATTTATTCCTCTAAATGTCGGCTCTTTCTGAGCTAAGGAGTCCTGTAGGTGGTCTTACTCAGTGACCGCTATCTATGTATACACACTCACACAAGATAGGCTGTCAGCCACTGATAGGACCGCCCACTGGACTCCTTAGCTCAGAATGAGAAGAAGTCTAAAGGAATTAAATGCAAGTTATCCAAAATCTTTTCCCACAAAACTATATATCAGTCTGCTCAGTTCCTCCTGCTCTATAACCTGCTGCCCGCAGACTGCATGGTGAGAGGTTCCCTTTAATATCATCCTTTGCTTCCCCAATAGGGTGAATTAGATAATCACTTTATGCCAATATTATATAGGTCACAATCTGTTCTGGTCTGGACAGTATTAATTTTCTAGTGCACGGTCCACCAAAAGATGCACCAAATTGAGTCATGCACCTCTTAAATAATTTTGGCAAGAGATCTCCCCCATAGTTTACATTCTCCTGCACCTTGAGGGTAATGAGCACTGAAGAAAGAATCCATGCGTCACACTCAGACCCTGTGCTAGGTATAACACATTTCTGGGGTTGTGTCCCTTTAATAGATCTTAGAACTTCCAGACATCATCCTTTGGACCCCTGTAGCTCGGGTGTAGTTATGGGGAACCTTCTGCACAGCTCTAGATGATATTCAAAGCTGTGTGGTCATCGTACCACAAAAATGTGGTCTCCTCCAGTGGTTTGTAACTACGGTATGTGAATGCTTTAACCACCTATGATCCCGAATGACATGGTCACTTCTGGCTGGGCTGCAATTATGTGGGAACCTCTGCGTACTGTTGTGTCATCCTCTGGACATCTTAACGTTCTGTACAAGATTTAAAAAATAGGTTTTCTGCCCCACTTTTGTCTGGTTTGGCTGTGTCTGGCCTTACAACTCATTCCCATTCAATTAAATAAGACTGAGCTGCAATACCAGGTATGACCCATGCACAAGGGTGGCGCTGTTACTCGAAAAGAAGCAGATCCTTTTTTTTTTTTCCTAATCCTGTACACCCCCTTAAAGGGGACCTGTCAGCTCTAGTAAATTCCTGCATTCCTCACAGTATAACTAACATGTATAGAGCCAATTCACGATTTGTGCCATGCCACCGTTATTTCTACTAGAAATTAGGAAGAAATTGACAACTGGGGGTGTCCCTGCGCATTCCCAGCGCGGCCTGTATCACATATATGCCTATTAGGCTATGACAAAGGAAAAGGTAACACTTAGTTGTTAATTTATTAATACATTTCAAGGTGGAATAACAGAGGCACAACCCATGCACAAGGGCGACAATGTTTCCAGAAAAAAAGCTGATCCCTTTTATCCTAATTCTGTACAATCTCCTTAAAAAGGGGACCTGTCAGCCTTTCCTAGTAAATGATTGCATTCCTCACAATATAACGAATAGCTAATTCTGTAGTTGTGCAGTCGAGCCATTCCTCTGTTATTCCTACTAGAAACGAGGATGCAATTGACAACTGGGTTGTGCATGCTGCGTATTTCCGGAGTGCCCAATCAGTGCGGCCAGTATCACACACTCTACTAAGACAAAGGAAATGGTAACACTCAGTTGTCAGTTTATTAACACATTTCTAGGTGGTATAACAGTGGCACAACCCATGCTCAAGGATGGCACATTTTCTAGAAAAGCAGCAGATCTCTCTTTTTATTTTAATCCTGTTCAATCTCCTTAAAGGGGACCTGTCATCTCTCTCAACGGCCTGTTCTACTAAATGATTGCATTCCTCACACTGTAAACTGATAGCTTATTCTGGAGCTGTGCCGCCCCTCCAATTTTACTACTAGAAATTAGGAATTGACAACTGGACGCATTTCCCAAAGTTCCCAATTAGCGCTGCCAGTATCACGCACACTCCCATAACGCAGGGAAGGGTAACAATGGTAATCAATTTATGAACACATTTCTAGGTGGAATAACTGAGGGACAGCACTATGCAGATTTGCAAAAGCCGTCGCCATAATTGGTATATCACGAAGAATACAATCATTTACTAAAATTGGAGAGTTGGAGAGGCGACACATCCTCTTCATGTCTATAAATAGCGCTGCCTGTGCTTGCTGTGTGAACAGAGCTGAATTTTTGACCTTTTATGTTGCCCAATCCAGGTTTGACCATGAAATCCAAATATCAGCGTGTTTTCTGGAGGGCTACATCTCCTGAATTTCGGTTTGTTCTTCAGGGCACCATGTAGCGGTCGTCTTTTTTTTTTCCCCCCACTGGTTCCAGTAGGTCAGACTGTCCCCTGGAAGCGACGCCATCTGTAAATAACAACCAGTGTTCCTGTATCACTGTGGAGTTTTCCTGCCAGCAGCAGAGTTATTGCTGCCTGACACTGTGACAGCCCTGGCTGCTGTCAGGAAGAGCTGCTGTTGACTTTCAGCTCTGGGACACAATTGCCGTTGGGGGAGGAGGGGGGGGGGGCACTAGTAAGGCGCGCCAGATTGCCAACTGGCACAGTAAAGGCAACCGTCAAAAATTGCAGTTTGCAGTCAGGATCGATGGCAGCCATTCACTAACCAGTGGTTTGCTGGTGATTTTATACCAACGCCTTAAAGCGGTAGGATATGAAATGTGACTTGCGGTATTAATAGACAAGCAGAGAAGAGGAGACCTAAGGCTACAAACACCAAAGCCAATAGCCCCGCCACCTGCTCGCCATTTATTTTTTTCAGAAGACATAATACCGCCATATAGTGCCAAGATAATACTGCCATATGATGCCAATACATAGAGTACAAATAATAGGCAATGCTCATTGTCATGTACTCAAGGGGTTCTCATTAGGACATGAAGGTCTCCCGTGGTTTGCAGCCCCCTAAAAAGGATTGATGTTCACAGAAGAGACGCCCCCCCCCCACAACAAAGATCAAATTGGGCTTGCCCTGAAGCTAGTGGTTTTTGCCTCCGAGGATAGAAGGGTCTTCATGACCCTTGGGATAATTCCCCACCAGGGACGGGACCCTGGACGCTTCCTCGAAGGGCACCCACTGTAGATGGATGACCTACTGCTATAGAAAGCATAGCCTTGCCTAGAAGATAGTCACATCCTAAAATCCTGCCCTCTTCTGTCATATTGTTAAACTCCCCCATCTATCCGTTTGTAGAAAAGCTGGGTGACAACCAATTTGACCAAATTGTCACCCAGCTTTTCCCTGACTTGTGAATTAAAAATCTAGTTAGCGGCGCAGGTGACCCCGGAAATTGACAGGTGGGACAGCTCGGGAGCTGGTATTGCTGGATCCTGGACAAAAAATCCTGGACAACCCCTTTAAAAGGTCTGTATGACATTCTTTTATGGAAACAGCGCCACTTTTGCCCATTGGTTGTGTGTGGTATTGCATCTCAGCACCATTCACTTGAATTAGGCTGGGGCTGCAATACTTCACACAGCCCATAGACGAGAGTGGCGCTGTTTCCATAAAAAAAAGGCAGCAATGTTTTTCTAATGCATCCAGCCTGTTAGCTATATGCCTCCTATGTCGTCCTACCCCGGCTGTGCTGTATGTATACAGGTATAAGGATATATCGGGACATATGAAGGTGATTAGTAGAAGAACTGCTGAGGCCATGGCATCTCCTATTCTATTCTCAAGCTCCGTTTTGCCACACACTTCTTAAGATCCTGTCCCCAGCTGGAGAAAGGACATCTTTCGCACACATGCAGGGCCCTCCCTCTGCGTTTCGGGTACATTCCAGGGACGTTCTCTGTGCTCCGAATAAATTATCCAGTTTGGCTCATTGAGTTTGTCCTTTCCAAGTCAATTTAAATGAAGTTTAGCAGGTACAGAATATAAAATATTGTATACATGGATTTTTTTTCCTTTTTATTAGTTTTTTGATGGAGAAAATAACTTGGTTTAATCATCATCAGATGTTGAAAATAATTGTCTACCCTGCCCTTGTCTCCCTAGAAATACCGTCCTCAGATACAACCTGCTGATGAGGGTAGTAGTGCTCAAACCTCTTTCTCTATAGGAACTGAATTTGAGCCAAAGGGAGAAGTGTAGTTTGGAGGCAGAATTCTATATATGGCACTGTAGTTGTGTTTTATGTATTCGGTGCTAACGTATTCCACATGTAGACAGGCCTTGCCCCAGTAGAAATGGCATTCTAGTTGCCCTGCTACAGGCACACAACCACAACCCCATGGCAATGGAACTCTAGAATATCTAGAGTAAGGCCTCTTGCACATGAACGTGTGCTGCCCGTGCCCGTGCTGGCACCGACCGCGGGCCAGCCGCATGCTGGGGTCCGCCATCCGTCCGTTCCGCAAAAAGATAGGACAATTTTTATCTTTTTGCGAAACGGAAGCACAGAACGGAACCCCACGATAGCACTCTGTAGTGCTTCCATTCCGTTACGCACCGCATCTCCGGATTTGCAGGACCCATTCAAGTGAATGGGTCCGCATCCGTGATGCAGAATGCACACGGCCGGTGTCCCGTGTATTGCGGACCCGCCGTATGCGGGACGCAATACGGCCACGGGGGACACACGGTCGTGTTCAAGAGGCTTAAACCCAATGAACTCTCTTTTATAAACTGTAAAATGCTTGGTATCAAGTCCCAAGGACAAGACCATACAGCCACCACTAATGGTAGGATGGATGGAGATCCCATAGGCAGTAGGTCGTCATCAGTCAATGGATTCATAAAGGATGCATGGGTCAGCCCAAGGAATGAAACTTATCAAGGGTACACACTCCGGGAATGAGGTCCACTGTGGTCCACCATTGGCTGCTCCACTTCAAGTCCGAAGCAAGGAATAAAACTTATCAAAGGTGCACACTCCTGGAATGAGAGCCAATAGCAAAAAATAGAGGCCCCATTCTGGTCCACCATTGGCTGCTCCACCTCAAGTCTGAAGCTAGTGGACACTGATGGAGCTGGTGGGTGCTTTGTGTCAGGGTTGTGGTCCACAAGCCTTTCGGCCTTGGCCAGGGCATTCAGATTAGCAAGGCAAACTGAATCCGTGGAAAGCCTAGCTATGACTCTCCATCACTATCTGCCCATACCTATTCCCTCTATCAGCTGAACTGTTCTACCCCAAGCTTGGCAGCCCTAACCACTACGCATATCCCCCTAAAATATTTTTTTAAGTATCAAGTCAATGTAAGTCTTATCTTCTTACCCTACTCAGGCCTACTCAGGTAAAGCTGCACGACAATAAAGTATAGCCAACACTACAACGCCCACTAGGGCAGTCACTCTACCAAGAACGGTTGGTCCATCATCATATCATAGGATGCAGGGTTGTCCAAAACTGATGTCTAATCACATACCCACAGGAAAGGTGGTAAGTGTCTGTTTGATGATATCTGACCATTGGTACCCCCACTGATCCCAAGAATTAGAGCCCTGCCTGCCTTGTTTGTTGGCAGTTGAGTATGTAAACTTCTACTCCACTTAATGTCTACAGTCAAGTACACCCCTTGGCTATCTCCTCCAGTCTAATTGAATGGAGCAACAGTGTGCACTCTTCCATAAAAATGGGGACATGGAACCCCCACTGATCAGACATTTATTGCCTATCCTGTGGATAGGTTATAAGTTGTTATTCTAGGACAGCTCCTTTAAAGGGGTTTTCCAAGTTCCACAGCATGGCCCCTAAACAGAAGGTTCATACTTACCTTCTCCACACTTCTTGCCTCCAACCTTGCTGCCCCAACTCTATCTTTTTGTTCTGGCACTGTTTACATTCGGCTTGCTATGGGGTATGGTCATCGTCGGACTGAAGTCCCTTGGGCCTACCAGAAGAAATGATTCTGAGGGCCGACCCTGTGTGAATGTAGCACATTAAAGTCCCTGTTGTATTAGGTGTCTATTATTGTCAGAGCTTGGGCCCACCGGAGGATTCTCTGGTACTCTGGTGGGCTAATCCGACCCTGGGCATGGTCACATGCATGGCTCCAATGAATAACTTTCTTCAGCAGAGCTGTGGCCACAAGCAGCACATCACTGTTGAAGCCAATCATTGGCTGGAGAGGTGCATGGGACCATGTCCCATAGCCAACCAGATGTAAACAGTGCCTGAATCGGAAGATGGAGAAAGTGGAGGCAGCGAGGAGGACTGGAGCGGTACTCTGGTGGGCTTTTCTGACCCTGGGCATGGTCACATGCATGGCTCCGTTCAATAACTTTCTTCAGCAGAGATGTGGCCACAAACAGCACATCACTGTTGAAGCCAATCATTGGTTGGAGAGGTGCATGTGACCATGTCCCATAGCCAACCGGATGTAAACAGTGCCAGGATCTGAAGATGGAGAAAGTGGAGGCAGCGAGGAGGACTGGAGCGTTATGGAGCAAGTAAGCGTGAATCTTCTGTTTCGGGGGCCATGCGGCAGGAACCCCTTTAAGCCCTGTGTCCGACACACTAGTGGGTCCCAGTAGTCCATTAGAAGACACTTTCGATGGTTTGATTAATCCTGAGACCCTCATCACACTTTCCGCATTCTGGCACTATGTCCAAGTCTACCAGAATGGTAACTCTATATAGGCGCAAGGTTTATCCCACCTCCGAAGGCTTGGAAATCTGGATGCACCTACGGAAGCTGTAAAGGCGACGGTAGAAAATCTGGATTTTGAAAATCACAGCAGATAATCAAGTACAAAATCTTGGCTTCCAGAGAGCAGATCATGGAAAATAAAAAAAATAAAAAAGCAAAAAAAAAGTACAAAAAAAATGAAGAAAAGAAAGTCTGTAAAAGCAGTTATAGCGATATGAGAAATGTGTTTTAAATTATACATGTCATAATAGCGGTGGTTAGGCAGAAGATTTGAAAACCTAGATTTAAACTCACAGTAGCTCGGAAAACGGTATGTGCTTGTAGTCATTTTACCGTTGCATAAATCAGAAGCGTATTTTTACTGCGCCGATTCAGCTTTTGTGGGTGTTAAAGGTTTATACGTACACATGTCCTTTAAATCACACTGCACTGAAACTGTTAAATCACTCGGCACGAGGTATTTCTGACTTTTAGAAGGGGAATCCTCGCTTAAGAGGGGGATCGTGTTTCTAGAAACGTCTGCGGGGAAAACAGTGGAGGATCTAATGGAGGTTTATACATACAGTATTTGGGTATTATATTAGGGTCTTGCTTCATTAGCCAGGATTGAGAGTACTGTCTTCCCTATAATTATTGCACCTTTACACATTTCTTTCTTTATTAATCTTAAAGGGGTTGTCCAGACAGGAAAAGAGGGACACAATGAGTAAAAAAGGTAAAAAAATAATAAATATTGTACTGATCCTGCTTCCTGGGTTCCCCACTGGTGCCTCCCAACACAGGCTCAGCCAATCAGTGGCTGCAGAGAGGACCTGCCTCAATCACTGATTGGCTGAGCCGTCACATTTCTGTATTGAGAGGGACCAGGAAGTAGGGACTGGTGGGGAGCATTGCTTTTTATTTTATTCATTTTTTGGCCAGACCAGCCCTTTAATAACCAGTAATATCCTTTACAGTGCCACTGGTGAAGCTTAGGGGTGTGCAACCTGTGTGGTCACAGCCATGCTGAAGGGGGGTACCACGGACAGCCGCCACCATTTAGGATTGCTACCACCTTGACTCTCAAACCTTATGGCAAACCAGTTTTATTAGATTATTTTATGAGTTGGCTTTATTATTAGAGATGAGCAAAGTAATAGAAAATTCGATTCAGCGGCAAAGAAATGCGCTTCGTCACAAAGCGCATTTCTTTGTATGTAGTGGGCGCAATAATGGCAATGGCGATTGAAACCCTCAGATGCCACGTTCATCTCTGATCGCAGCATCTAAGATTAACATTGAGGGCTTTCAGGGGTTAATCCGGTAAAAAAAAAAAAATTGACCTTATCCATTTGGATACTCACCCTATTGGTGACGTCATATGTCACTGCGCAAGATTTCACGCGGTATCTTCAATCGAGATGGCCACGGACGCCTCTTCACGTGCAAATGGATGAGGTGAGTATGATTTTTGGGGTTTTTACCTCCATTTCAAGGAAAATTGATTCGTTACCATGAAGCGCAAGGAAATTCAGGTTTGCAGCAAATCGAATTTTTCCTGAAATTGGGATCGAGGTCCACTTCAATTCGCCATATTATTATGGCACTGTATGGTGGTAATAACTCTACAGTATATTACTGCAGCAGTGCATGATGGTGGCAGGACTATATGGAATTGTTATTTAGGCAGCTGTATTCATCTCTGCAGCCATGTCTATTTTGCTAAAATAATTGTATTCCCCATAAATTTACAAATCTGGAGCATCTATTTTGTGTCATGCCGTTCCTCTCTTATTCCTCCGAGACTGTGTCCCAACACAGTCTGACACTGTCAAATTGGTTCTGCCAATGTCAGACTGTGCAGGAACAAGCCACTTTCGACGTGTGGAATGGTAAAGTCCAATTGTCAATTTAGTCACAAATATTTAGGAGGAATAATAGAGGAATGACACAATGCAGAGTTCAAGGGATGCTCCAGAATTGCTATCTTATGGGGAAAACAAGCATTTACTAAAACAGACGTGTCAGGTGAGTTAATAGATCCACTTTAAAGCGATTGTCTCATCTCTTATCACTAGTATATGCCATCAATGTCAGATAGGTGCAGGTCCCACCTCTGGGACCCGCTCCTGTCTCAAGAACGGACCCTGAAGCGAAGAGCACACCGCGCAAGCGCAGCCACCCTCTATTCACCGATTAAATATTTCTGGCAGTGGATGGAGGAGCCTGTGTTATCTATATGGAGGTGTTACTTATCATTGTTATCCCGCTGTGGTGATAATGATAATAGCTCTTGAAAAGTTACCTGTACAGAACAGGAAATCATGACCTATTATTAGGCCTAGCGGTCAGTGTGAAAGTTACAGGATTATATTCTTTTTTTTTTATAAATAGAAAAATAAATAAATCACCAAAAATGATTAAAAAAAATGTTTAAAGGGTAACTGTCATGTTTTTATCAAAAACAACTTCACATCACATACCACTGTTTTCCTTGAGTTTTTCCCTTAGTTATGGCTCTTTAAACATTTACAATAAGAGGACCTTCTTAAGATGGCTCCTCTGCCAGTTCTCTGAGGCCAAAACTGCTTTTCCTCACTTCCCATACACACTTGCTGTAGCCAGCAGCTCCCTGACAGCCAATCAGATTGGATTACTGACAGACACGCCTCCTCACTCTGAAGCCTAATGCAGGCATGCAGTGTGAAGGACCGCCCCTCGGTCTTCTGTTTATACTAAAGGGGAGACAGACAAGTCCTAGCAATAAGCCACATTTTGAGAGCAGGAAGAAATCTGCCTCCAGTGTGTTGCTCCCTCCTTGACTTTCAGCACTGTGTTTTAAGTCTAAAACCAACTAGGCCAACGTCTGAATGGGCTTGGCGTGTCCTGTAGGTGCTTGTCTCGTTTTCATTCAAAACTCGGGTTTCCTCCCTCACTCCAAAAATAACCTGATACGTTATTGGAATGGGTCCCAGTCGTGTATACTGGGACTAAAATACTGATCCCATATCCTCAGATCCAGGACAATCCCGACACTTGCATCCACTGTCCTTGGCTTTGCCTGAATATCAGTATGTTTCTAAAATGGTCCATCAAGGTGGTTCCTGCAGTAGAATTTAAGGCCTGGTCCAAGATTAGAAAACAGCGCCACATCTATCCATGGGTTGTATCTGGTACTGCAGCTATGAAAGTGAATAGAGTTCACCTGCAATACCACGTGCAACCTGTGGAGGTGTGACGCTTTTGTAGAATTTCTGGACAACGCTCTTTTATTGCTTTGGCCTCCCGGTAATTACCTTGCTCTAGATGTTGCCAGTACATATTTTATTATAGTTGTTATATTACGTCTCTGACAGTACGCAAGTTGCCAGTTACAGTGCTCTTCAAACATAGAAGCACCCTGTGCCAGAACAGATAATTGACATTGGGACGCGCTGGGACAGTGTGACGCCACACACAACCTCTCCCGTGTTCCCAAAAAGGAAGACTGCCAGGGAACCGGCTTTGAGTGTACCTGGAAGACCTGGAGAGGTTACCAAGGCTCTGTGTTCTCATATCACCTGGGGGTTCATCTCAGATGAATAAGGACAGTGTTATACCTCCATGAGTCGGTGGATGGAGATCAAAGATCCATCTGTGTATATTCATATCACTATATATAGACATGTATGCATTAAAAAAAAAACATAAAACCAAAAACATAAATGCTATCCTCGTGTAATATCCTCAATAATGCACTGAGAGGTAAAGTAAAACGAATGAGTGCCAATGCAAAATTGCAGGTGTCCTCTTAAATGATAGAGATGGCTTTGGTCCCCCTAGACACCAGGGGGCCAAACGTGATTGCTACCCTTGCGCCCCCTATAGGTATACCTCTGATCCATGTTTAAAAGGAGCAATTAGCACTGGTATATAATAATGGCGGTAAAAACAACTAAAGTTCATACTCACCTCCATCCATTTACGTGCAAACGGGGCCGCCGAGGCCATCTTGATTGAAGATACCGCTTCAAATGACGGGCGCGGTGACCTATAGAGTAACCACACCGGGCGGCGTGATGATATCATCACGTCACTGTGAAAGATTTCTTCAATCAAGATGGGCACAGCAGCCTCTACACGATCAAATGAATATGGTCTTTTTTTTTCTTTTTTTTTTTTACTGGATTAACCCTTGAAAGCCCTCAATGTTATTCTCAGATGCCGCAATTAACAATGAACGCGGCATCTGAGGGGTTCAATAGATATGACCAATCAGAATAGCTTATATTGTATAAGCTATTCTGATTGGACATATCTATGTCATATCTAGGTTTGGGAAAATGCCTACTACTTGATAGCAGCAAATGTTCAATTTCAATATATTGCCCCCGCAGGACAACATAAGTATTACACAGTTCCTCTAGAAATTAATGTGTCTGTGTAATGTGTGGACACATTGGGTCCTCCAGAGACAAAAACCCCCCTTTGAAGCCTCTTTGTGTTCTGGCTAATAGCTAAGGGTGGTGCATAGGAGCTACCATCAATTAACAAAGGGTATTTGAAGATGGGTTTTCTGAACTGGACAACCTCTTTAATTGTCCTATAAATAAGAGTCCCGCTATTTTTACATTCTTCTGTAGCTAGTAACACCAGATTCACAAATAATTGTCTGCAGCAGTTTGGGATCTGGCTATGAACCAGCATTTTTAATATGCCCATTACCCCCTTCCTCCCCTCTTTTCTGATTAGACATATCTAGCAGTAAATGTTCAGTTCCACTATATTGCCCCCACAGGCAAAATAAAGTATTACACCATTCCTGTAGAAATTAATTGACTGTCTGTGTACACATGGACACATTGGGTCCTCCAGGGGCCAATTGACCTCTTTGTAGCCTTTTTGTGTTCCAGGTGATAGCTAAGGGTGGTGCATAGGGACCACCCTCAACTAAGGAAGGGCATTTGAAGATCTGTTTTCCGAACTGTACAACCCCTTTACCTGTCTATCCTATAAATAAGAGTCCCACCATTTTTTATAATCTTCTGGAGATAGTAACACCAGATTCACAAATAATTATTGACAGCAGCAGTTGGAATTTGGCTTCAAACCATGCCAATTACACCCTCCTTCCCCGATATTGGAGTAGTACAGTGTAAACCAGGAATCTAGGGCACATTAGTGAAAATCCACCATCCAAATGTATTTCTTCTATTGTTGATGCCCTTATCATGTGAGCAGCAAACTGCAGAAGCCTTGGCTGATAGGACGAGATGGAATTTGCAAGCATTGCCAGTGGGGATTGCGTAGCGTTGGCTTCAAACCTCAGCTTTTTTTTTTTTTTTCTGGAAGAAATATTAGTAAAATGTGTCTTCCTATTTGTCCTATTACAGGGCAGTCAGGATATGATCTCACGCAATGATGTGATTTCTGTATTACATCTGAATTGTAGCAAAGTCACCTTCAAATCACAGCCAAGCACTTGCCAAGACTCTCTGGTGAAGATCACGTGGCAGTATTTTGGCAGAAGGTCGACTGCACATTTCGGAAGATCAGGATAATACTCTTTCATCGGGGAACCTCATCCTCTTACGAGAGTCCGTACGATGCGCCTGGTCCTGTCTTGGTTAAAGATACGTCTAAAGCGTCTGAGCATTTTAACCTCTTCGCTGCTACGGCTACGAAAAAGTAGAGCGAGGATTTCCTCTGCCAGTATTAAGAACAGAAATGACTTAAAAATGGGATGACTCCCTGGTGGCTCAAGCTCTTGGATACTATGGTGTTTGAGCCCCTTCCAAGATTTCATTCCTACAGTTAGGTCACAGATTTTTATGATGTGCAGTTTCAAATGTCAAACAGAGTGGAAGCGGTGGTTAATAGCTATCAGGTTTTTAAAGCCTTATTAATCATTTTGGAGGAAAGTAGAAATTATGAAAATTGAGCGGTGGAATAGGCCAGGAGCATTCTGGTTGTCCAAGTCTTGATGACGTAGGTTTGTAAATGGACGAGGGTGAGTTATAATAGGAGTTGGTTGATCTCTGTTCAGACAGCAATGTCCTGACATGCTAATTAGAGGTGAACAAATGTATTCTATAACAATTGAATTCATTACAAATTTCTCAAAACATTAAAATTTTGGCAAATCCGAAGCTTTTGTGATTCATCGCTCAGAATGGTGGTCACTATTTAACAGATCAGAAGCCAGAGAAGAAGGCATCTGCCTCCAAAATGGATCATTTTTGGACCAGTGTCCTGGTGTTAAATGTAGATGACCTAACCTCAGGATAGGTCATCAATAACTGATCGGTGGAATTCTGACTCCCGAAGCTCCTGCTGATCAGCTGTTTGAGGAGGCCACGGTGCTCCTGTGATCGGCGTGGCCTCCTTGCATTGGAAGCTGTGCTTGGTATTACTGCTCAGGCTCATTAATGTGAATGGGACAAAAATGCGCCTAGACCATGTGAGCAAGGAATGTGACGTCACTGGCCTAGGAAGAGACTATAGCGCTCAATGGAGTGCCACATTCTCCTTAAACACCTGATTGGAAAGGGTGCCAGCCAGGAGTTGGACCTCCACTGATCAGATATTGATGACCTATCCCGGGGATAAGTCATCAATATTAAACACCAGGAAAACCCCTTTAATAAAAAAAAATGGGTGTTACCACTGACTACAATCCGTTTACCTATAGCTTTATATGTCACTGTCACTTTGACATGATTAATGATGTCTTGGCATTACCAAGCTTGATAGGGGTATGGTCCTAGGAGACCCTCAAGAGTCTTCTATATATACCATTGATCACAATTCCTTTATTTTTGGATGGGTTGCCATACATTGGTCCCCATTGGATTGAAGTTCCATGGTGTCCACCAGAGGAAATAATTCTGAGGGACCATCCTCTGTGTACAAAATATATGTACTGTACAAGTCTACTTTTAAAGGGGTTTTGCCACAAACAATATTCTGCATGTAATGCATGTAATTAAACAATTTAGTATAGCCACTGAGCTATTCAATAAAATGTATCTGTATAGCGCCACCTGCTGTTTGTTCTTTTCCTATCATCTCCATCCACCTCACTGAGGTGGTCACACACACTCAGTTTAAATTCTGCAGCTGATACTAGCCATATCTTCTGTTAGAAGCTGTGGCAGTTACAGGGAAGGAGTGGCAGCAGAAAGGGCACACCAGAGAAAGGACAGCCTATTTTAAGTGTTGGCCTTACCTCAAGATAAGTCCTCACTAGCTGAACATTGGTGGTTCCGGCACCCTGCACTAATTGGGTGTAGCTTCGTCGCTGGAAGTCAGTGCCAGAACTACATTGCACCGCCAACATTGCAGTATACAGCGCTTGTCACTGCAGCACTGCTCCCATTGACGTAAATAGTAGTAGTGTTGCAGTGACAAAGGCAGTCCCGTACAATAGTGATGGTGCTCTGTAGCTCCAGCACCAACTTCTGGTGAGGAAACTACACAGAACAGCTGGTTGGTGGCGGTGAGGGGTGTCAGACCCCCTCCGATAAGCTAATTATGGCCTATCCAGAGGCTAGGCTATCCATTAAAAAATGTGGACAACACCTTTAATCAGCAGAACAAATCTAATTATAAAGTAGGTTAGAGAGAATTACTTCCTTGACGTCTATAAACATGTACTCATCATGTTACACAGGCTGCACCATAAGTAGAATACAGGCTGCAATAAATGGCAAGTTTCATGCTGGAGTTGGGTTTGAAGAGCAACAGCAGGAAAATCGGCTTCCTCACCATTGTCCTGCAGTATGTTAAGGACTGCAACTCTGATAATAGAACGGAACATATGGATTTACCTAAAGTGAATTACATAAACATAACTTTCCTAATCTGTAGAGAGGATCCCGACCAAGATCTGGAAAACACATCAAGAAGGCTTTAGGCCACTCTTTATGACCAAGCTATGAGAACAGAAGAGGCCAAAGTCAATAAGATATGAAAAAATCTCCTTGAGATTTTGAATGCTTTGGGTCAAGGATGGTAAATTAGAACAAAGGTGACCCTAGTGAGATATGACAGTCCATGGACATCTTCTTCTGCAAAATGGTCAGAAGGTTTAACAGTCAATGTGAACTGTGGAGTTCTGATTACTCAGAGCCGCTGGCCCGTATTCCAACTCTTTCCAGTAAGAAAGTCAGAACAGAGCTGGTTACCATAGGAATTGATGTAAAAATGTATTCATTTTCCAGATCCAAGTACACTTAATAAGGGGTGTATCAGCCATGTGCATGATATCCAGATTTTATGAATATAGTATTTGTGGTAGAAAAAGGCAATTTGGGATCTTTTGTAAACTATTGTATTAGGGGAAAAGTTGGATGTGTAGAGGAGAAGCTATAGGGCATGTTGAGGTAGCAAATACACCTGGCCTCTGGTGCCCGAGGGGGAATCAAACGCTGTTCTAGCACATAAGAAGACATTAGTATTATAAATGGCACATGGTAGCTGGTGGGACTCTTACAAATGTTGCATTAGGCCCAGAAGCATTCAATGTTGCATGCACCAGGTAAAAGGGAAAGGTAGTGTGACCCTTAGACTACTACAGTTTACTAGGTAAAGCTTTGTGCAGGTTTACTCTTCCCATGGTTATGGGATCAACCTGAGCTGGCCACTTTTCCAAAGATACCAAATGGTGGACCAGTGGGAAAAGCAAACAATATCCAGCTGACAGTGGTGCTTTGGATGGCTCCATCATAACCTTAAACAACTATTCAATCCACAGCAGAAGAACCCAAAGTACAGTTTCCTTATTACAGGGGTCATGAGTTTAAAGGAATTGCTCACACCAGGGGACTATTTCTACAGATGCTTCCAGCGTGGTTGGACCCACGGTGGGAATTATACTTACCTGATCCCCGCCGCTGTGTTGCGGCTCCATCTCTCCTGCTTGGGCGATGCAGTTCTTGGGTCTCCACCCATGTAGACCTCTGGTTTGACATGGGTCACGTGGCCATAGTGACCAATGACATGTCCTGACGCAAGTCACCGCTGTGGCCAGTCATTGGCATCAGTGTTCTTGTGACCCACATTAAACTGGATATTGATGCTGGGAGACCTCAGACCTTCGAAGATCGAGGGGGAGAGATGGAGTCGGCGGTGATCAGTTAAGTATTATACCCACGGCTGTTCCGGTCACAATCGGGGGTCTGCAGAAAAGTTCCACAGGGGTCAACAACTCCTTTGATTCTGACCAGCCCACTATCTTTTCTCCCTTCTGCTTTCTTTCCTTTGAGAGCCCAAACCCACCCTCTTCTATTGCTGATAAATGTCTTTCTGTAAATATTGTATAAGAAATGAATGGATGCTACGTAAAAATCAATCATAGGATATGGACAAGGTCCATGTAAAACTCTCAATTTTCTCATTCCTGAAAGTAGTACGGAGCGAACGTCCACAGTATGGGGGTAGGGGAACAAGAGCATTACCGGCAGGCGACAGGGGTGTGTAATGGGACTGCATTGTGGACAGGGCAGTAATAAATGTTTGTCTGCCTCCCCTCTATGCTAAGTAAAAACATGGTTAGTATCAGGGGCAGCAGCAGCTGTCATCACGTCTGTGTTTTATAGCATACATGCAGAGTTGGTGATGGGGAGACAGGGACGTCACTGTACACAATGCTCTCCATGGCTGGTAACCTTATTACTTCTGGACAAAGAGTATGTGCTGTTCTATTGATCACAGAAGAAATGAACCCTTTGGTTAAGAATGTGCCTCTATGCTATAGAATTATATAGCTGAAGACTTGCATAATAGCCCTTGTATTATTTAGAATCCGACCAGTCTAATAACGTAAGTAAAGCTCCTACTTTACAGGAGCTATCTGGCATCTTTCTAGAGCTATGGCTATCTACAGCATTCCCCTGTCCATAGTACCAGTTCAGTTGGGTTTATATTTTAGCTACTTACCTAAAATATCCCCAAGATCCTCACAACTTAAAAGAAACTGTTGAGCACAGATGACTATTGTGTTGGCAGACCCTTAGTGGTCAATATGACCGAACTAGGGTCAATTTTGTAAAACATATTTGTGAAAGCACAAGATGAAGCAAGTCCAGAAATCTCAAGCACTGGGCGAAAAGAATAGTCTAAATTTGTTGTAAAACTTTAATTTTGACACCCCATAGTATGCAGTATATAGTATATATACTCCTCCTAGATGCTGGAAGGAGAAATGACCTGTGATAATATATCATCACCATGTGATCAGTAACATTCATATGGTGGTGATGTCCTCACAGGTCCTTTTCTCCTACCAGAATCCAGCACCGCAAGTGAACTGAGGCAGCAGTGAATGTGAACAAACCGCTTGGGCCTTGACACTCCTATTATCCACCCTTCCTCACTGATTCTTCCCGTTCAGGAAGCGAGGGACGCTCTCCTTGGTTGTAATGTGCATTTTGGGCAGCGATGGGCCCTACAGGGACATTCGGCCTGGGGCTGCCACCTATAATCTGCCATTTGTCACCATTTCATCTATAAGATGCTTGATCATCATCATGTATTAGTTCAGCAGGTAAGCAACCGTCTACCTTCATGCAAGTAACCAACTGTCCAGCTTATCGGCATATTGGAAAAGGCCATGTGGATTACAAACTGTTCAAATTCAGTGAGGTAATGTTCTTCACCCTGAAGTCTTGAATCTTTTAGGTGTTGGTACATTATTCTGTCACTAGTCTAGAGGAGAGGAGCAAACACAGATAAACCCTATGTAGAACAGGTAGTTAAACATCTCCATTGAGCCAAACATATACACAGCTTTGTACACAGGCCCACACAATTGTATATATGTGCTGTGTCCTCCTGGCCTTGGAGTCATATATGATACAATGTGTTCTAGATATGTCTCGTCAATGTTCCTGCACCCAGAGTCCTCGCTGACAGGCCATGTGTTTGATACCTGGTCCTCCGCTGTTAAATGCCCTGCGTGTACATAATGCAGGTGATGATACATTGGATAATATGACCTGAGCAGGCTTATTTTTGATCATCTCCCTTCTTTTTTGAAGGAGGATTTGACAAACACGTTGCATTGTCTCCCGATCACTGTGTTTAAACAGCTGGACGGGTGAGTTAATAGCTGACGGTTTAGTGACAAAAGCTGTTACAACAGACAGGAGAATAAATAAAAGGTACAGTTAGTTGTAAGAGTTACCTAAAGCGGAGGTGACATGCGAGAGACACCAACATCGGGACAGTTAAACAAAACAGAGGCATCTTTCTGATTGCTTCATTCAAGGTAGGAGATGTATGGGCTTTAGGTGTGAAACAGCAGGTAGAAATTAGGATTGGTCCATGCGATGGCGGGCTTCACCTCATTTCACTGTACATCAACTGGAACTAGACATGGAGGAAACATGAGCTGTATTGGAGCTGAAAGGGGTATGCCCATCTGGGACATTGATGGCATATTCCATGGACCTCTGGAACCTACTTCTATCTTCAAAACGGGCCACCCCAAAGTGAACGTAGAACAGCTGCGCATGCACGGCCACCCTCCGTTCACCGCTCTGGGAGTTCCGAAAATAGTTAAGCTTAGGCGTACCATAGTGGTGAATAGAGAGGTGGCAACCCTTGCGCAGCAAGCTCTTTATTCTGAAAACAGGCAAGTTCAGGGACCTCGCTCTGGAGATAGCAACGGGTCTTCAAGCGGTTGTCAGAGACTGGAAACTAATGTCCGCGGTATAAAAAATAATAATAATAATGTTCACGATATAAAATAACAAAAAAAGTGTTACCGGTCCAGTGTTATTCTCCATTCTCTGAAGCTTCTGGCTCCTGAAAAGGTAACCTGTGTGCACAGGTGGATAGATAGATAGATAATAGATATTCATAGATAATAGATAGATAATAGATAGATAGATAGATAGATAGATAGATAGATAGATGACGGATCAATTCATAGGTAGACAGTTAAAAATCCCATAATTCCTTGTATGTATGCAGATAAATACAGAATAGATAGATAGATAGATAGATACCGTAGATAGATAGAATACATAGATAGATAGATAAAAAATACCGTAGTTAAAAGATAATATATTAAATGGATAGATGAAAAAGTTACGGTACTTAGATTTTTCTCTACGTATTGTATTTTTTTTTTTACATATAATATGATATATACTCAATTCCCTAGATTATACAGATTGCCAAAGGTTAACCAAAAACGTCAATCTGGGTGGTCGCTAATATTTATTTGCTCTTCCAGCGAGGAAACAGTTAATGCAGAAGTGTTGCCGATGAGAAAAAGCAGACAAAACCATGTTCCCCCCCCCCAACCCCGCTCCCCCTTCCCTCTCCCCTCTTTCTCCATGTTTAAAGGGGAATTTTTATTTCCTGACTCATTAAATCATTTGTCCTACAATCACAAGTAATTTTTTGAAAGGAGACACGTGTATTTGGACAACAGCTATCAGAGAGCTCGGCCATGTTTGTGCCTTTCCTATTTATTTCTCCCCCTTGTATCTATGAGACAGAAATGTCCCCATCTGTTCATATTTAACATAGGAGCTGAGTCAGCAGAAAGGAAGCTGAAGTAGTTGTATTTTTTCTTGCACGCCCTCTCTCTTCTTTTATTTAGATGTGAAATAGCCTCTGGATTTTATTCAATGAAATAAAATAATATCATTTGATATAGTGGAAAGAATGTGGATCTGCAGCTGGAAGTGTTCAGACCCTGCGAAAAGTTCAATGTCTGAGCGTAGAAAAAGATAAAGGGTTATAAAGTCCAAGATCCACACTCCTCCTTGTCATCACATCGCTGCTTTAGAAAATGTACTAATGTACTATGTGTTATCAGGTTCTATCTATCTATCTATCCATCCGTCTGTCTTAAAGGGGTTGTCATAAAGCATATTCTACATTTTTCAAACCAGCTCCGGGATCTAAATACTTTTCTAATTGCATGTAATTAAAAATTTTGTATAGTCACTGAGTTATTCAATAAAATGTATCTGTATAGCGCCACCTGCTGTTTGGTGTTTTCCCTATTTCTCTGTCCACCTCACTGACGTGGTCGCACATGCTCAGTTCAAATCTTCAACTGCCAGCAGCTATATCTTCTGTTAGAAGGAGTGGCAGTTACAGTGAGAGAACTGCAGCAGAAAGGACCCTAAACTGCCAGGCTGAAGATAATCTAGTCTGTCTATCTATCTATCTATCTATCTATCTAATATCTATCTCCTATCTATCTACCTTTCTAAACACGGATCCGCAAAAAATACGGATGACATCTGTGTGCATTCTGTATTTTGTGGAACGGAACAGCTGGCCCCTGATAATAGTCCAATAATTATTATTGTCCCGTAATGCGGACAATAATAGGACATGTTCTATTCTTTGCGGAACGGACATACGGAAACGGAATGCACACGGAGTAACTGACTTTTTTCTTGTGGACCCATTGAAATTAATGTTTCCGCATATGGTCTGCATAAAAAACGAAACGGAATGGACACAGAAAGAAAATACGTTGGTGTGCATGAGGCCTTACTATGTCTTTGGAGTATGGGAGGAACCTGGAGGAAACCGACGCAAACATGGGGAGCACATACAAACTCCATACAGATGTTGTCCTCGGTCGGATTCGAATCCAGGACCCCAGCTCTGCAAGGTACCGGTGCTAGCCACCGACCCACCGTGCATGGTGGCCAATGTTGCCTTGCAGAGCTGGGGTCCTGGGTTCGAATCCAACCAAGGACAACATCTGCATAGAGTTTGTATGTTTCTCTATCTATCTATCTATCTATCTATCTATCTAATCTATCGTCATGTACTTTAATGGGAATAAACATACACTAGTAGAAAGTTCTCTGTATTTTGTGGGTGGTTTCAAAAGCTCAGCCCTTGGTTTTCATGGTTTTTCATGCAGAACACACATCTGAATAACACATTCCCCCAGCTAAGAGCCCTGACGTTACCCCCGAATGACTTGGAATCTGTTGTGCGTTGCTTAGAGAGAAGTATTAGCAGCTAATGATCAAGGTTGATATACAGTATGTTTCCTCATTGGTTGCCAAATTCTCTGCAGCTCTCAATATGTTTTTATTTTATATTTGCTGTAGTCCTGGTTGACAGCGACGTGTCTATCTGGAACCCATGTTATCTTTCCCTTATGTGGAGTAAACATGGATCTAATACATTATAATTCTATTCTGCAGTTGTATGTGTAGAAAAAATCATGTGTTTTAAGGAGTCACAGTTGTATGCTCCATACAGTCAACCCTCGTAGCTGCTATGTCAACCATTGGTGAGGGGACTCTATCTTGGCTCCCCTTTTCCTGAAGAACTGGCCAAGTGGCATGCCTTCCTGAAATAGGTTGGAGGTGGTGTCATTACCAGTAACAGGAGAAGGCTCCATTCTGATTTTCTTTTCTCCTCAATCTTTTGGTCTATCTATAATTTTGGACCAAACCACATTTAAAGAATACAGTTGTATATGATGGCATCTCTAGAATATTTGACTTGAGAATTCAACTTTATCATCATGGTAGATCCAACATTGTTGGCTCCTGATGACATGGTATGACCAATTGCTTTAAAAAGACCTATTAGAAGCTTATGGCAACCTTCTGGCCACCCTTTGACCAATGCTGACGCAGGAAAGATGCTTTTTGTACAAAATAATGGATCATTACAAGACTTTCCAACACATTGGAACATCTCCTTGGAAGAATTCAAAAAGTTCTGGCTGAAGAAAAAGCTTGATACCTGCTCATACATAGTCCAGATCTCCATGTATTACTCTCTAGTCAAGTAAAGTATGGCACTGTCCATCAGACTATAGATAGCATAAATGTTAAAAGTGATAGACCCATCTGGACAACTACTTCTTCATATAAGGAACCAAGATTGTGTAAATGGGCAACTGCGGTCTTGTTGAGTGCTGTCAAGCAGGAGGCACATTTTTCTATGGTTCACAAGACTTTCCTTCTATGATGTCCATGTGTCTTAATTTGCACGTGAACATGGTTTATCCTATGGGACAACCCAACAGCTCTCCACTCTGGCAAATAGAGAGGACTCAAGCAGGGGACTTCACTGACGTCCAAATACCCTAATTCGGCATATGGTTGTCCAAATGTGTCAACCCTAGTTACTTCTTCACGCCCTATAAATTGTTAACATTATTAAGATGCCCTCAAAGAGAACAACTACCGTATGTTCTACGAAATCCATGGAACACAGAACGCCACTGGGCAGACATGACTGTATGCAAATGTGCAGTTTATTAGTATCTCTCATTAATATTGGTTATTTTTTATATTCCCGTTCATTGTACTAAAAGTAAAATATTCATGTTCATGTTGCCTACCAGGCGGCAAGGCTTTGGCTTTTATTCTGGTGTGAATGATTCATGGTACCTGGTGGCAAGGAACGGGTTATATTCTAGACAGCGGAAGAGGACGGCATTCTATTCTTCAATAATCTGTTTTATACATTTATATATTTATTCATTCTGTAACCTGCTGGGAGCTTAATTAAAAATCAAGGAGGCTCCATTTAAAGCTCATTACTATGGTAATTTTATAACGGGGCGGTGATTAAGGAGCATTTAAAAGAAGACTTTTACATGGCTCCAGGGACGTGGGCATGGGCGTTTTTTATGAGGCTGCTCCAATTATTTATACTCTAAATTGGAAAGAGGGATATTAAAGAGCGGGGAAAAAAACAAAACAAACAAATCGAGCCACGGGTAGAGCCGCGAATGTCTCCACGTAGATTTTCATTTAAAATTGATATCTGCCAACCAAATGTCTGATGGTGATGAGACAAGGCTGTTAAAAGAAGACTCCAGTGCGTGCTTAAGACCTTAATAATAATAATAAAACTCAAAAAGTTGTAATTTTCTTTTCTTTTTTTTCCGAGTACATTATGTACAGTAGATTTTATTACTATCTACAGATATAGCAGAGCTGAAGGTGGAATCCCTACCCAGTACTAGAGGAGAGGTCCCTATACAAGTCGCTCTCTGTGGATCAAGCAGAGATAACCGTCAATCACTGAGCAGGACTGCCCACTGGACTCCTATGTTTAGAAAAGGCAGAGAAGAGATGAATAAGATGCAAGTTATAGTGAATCTTTACCTACAAAACTATATATCAGTCTGCTCAGCTCCTCCTGATCTATACCATGCTGCTTACATATAAATTTGTAATATACTTACCATTCGGAAGTTGCGTGTATCAGCCACTCAGGAACCTGATCACGTAAAGTTCCTCTGCTGTAAAATCCTGCTTCCACCAATGTCAGGTCCTTTGCCAAGTTTCTGGTCTAGGCCACAGATTGAATGTCAGTTCTGTTGTAAATGGGGCCAGAACTATTCTTTTCCCTGGTGCATGTGCAGATGAGGTAGACTTTGTAGAATTTGCACATGCGCAAGGGAGAGGAAGAGTTCTGGCCTTGTCTACAGCAAACGTGACATCCCGTCCATAACCCAGGCTGGAAAACTGGTAAAGGGTGTATGCACTTCATTGCCCAAAAAGTTCTTAATGTCCATAACCCTTAATATCTGTGTACAGTAGAGTGGATAGTAAATTGGTAGGGTGACAGCATAACTGTTGTCATGCTTGTGGGTTCCAAGGGTAAATGCTAAGTATTAATAATTTTTTCGAGGGTCATATACTCATGGGGGCCCAGGTTGAACTTCATACCCTAATGGAAAATCTCAAACAGGGCTCCCACCAACCCCATGCCATTTTAATATTGGTGACTTCTCATGTGGTAAAGGGACCTTTGGCCACTCCTGTACTCTTTATAGCTACATATCTACTTGTGTTCGTATTGGAGAGATGTCCTGCTTTAACACAACTCAAGAAGACCAGATAGTAATGCATATTTCCAGGCTTTTTCATAATATATACCTGTCCAGACAATGCCAGTCTACTGTGATCTGTTGGTGTTCTGATGTATACGATGGACTACCAGATTTGGCCAGATTTGGGAAATCTACTCTCGAAAGGCATGTGTGGATTTTACAACCACTAGTACCAAGGGTGGAAACTGGGGACAAAACAATGTCACCAACAAATCTTATATAAATGGTCAACTAAACCAAGAGTCTGAAAATGAATACACAGTATGGCCATCATGTACATGGTTTGGTTGGATGAAAATGGGTTTCTACAACCAGAAGATGCTGCTAACCAGCTCAATTAGATGCTGGTTATCTCCTGAACTTAATTTTCCAGAAAGTCTCATAATACTTTCCAAAAGGTTATTACCTGCATTTTGAACCAGGACTGCCTGATTTTAAACCCTGTATCAGATATATTAATTTATGTATATCTGATATGAAGTAAGTTCAGGGGTGCAGTCGTAACAGTTGCACTTGGGCCCTAGTGCCTAAGTGGGCCTTGCAACATAACATACCACATGGTAGGTGAGGAAACCTGTTCTAGATTTTGTATTAGGGCCAAGACAGGTTAAACCTTTTGGAAGATTCAACATTTCTTCAGATTACAGCTATTTCTCCCAACCTAGACACTTCTCGTAGATGCTTATATCCCATTAAAACAAAGGATCGGGCATAATACATTTAGTTCCCCAACATTATCTATGAGGGAGCGTTGAAATGAGAAGGATAGTTCCCTGGTCTCATTGACGCTTACCCATTCGGGCACCTTATGAGTTTGCATTAGATTTAGTAGGCATCCGCTTTGTTAGGGCCTCGATGTCTATATATGTTCCCCTTCGTTCTCACAATGCACCTTATTGACTGAGACTATGTTTTTCTTCGCAGCGCCTGCCAGCTTCCTCTGTGTATTTTGTTTTATTCTGTCTTTCCTTGTCCTTAGGATAACCTTGTGCTTCATAGGAAAGCAAACACCATTTCCTATGCCAATCCTTCAACTCTCTGTCATGATCCTCGGATCTGTAGAATGGAATACATTTGTGATCTTCCAGTCGAAGGTCTATGCTGGTCAGCATACAAATGACCATTCCTTTAGCTCTTCTTTAGTTTTCGTGTTAAAAAATATATGCTTTCTTTAAAAGAGTTGTCTATTTTTGAAAACCCATTTCAATTACCTTCAGGGCAGTCACTTGTTTACAACTTCCATGAATTACCTGGAAAAGAAAACATCTATGTTGAGGATCTGTCTCTGGAGGACCTATCATGTCCATACATTACAAGAACACTCCATTGAGTTGAATGAGCACAATGTAATACTTCATTTACCCTGTGGGGGCACTGTAGGAGAATGGAACACCTGTTGCCAGTTTTCCCAGCAGATTACAGCTGATCACTGGGGAGGCATTAGAAGTAGGACAACCTGTGATCAGCTGATTTTTTGGAAACCCTTCCAACAGAAGACCATTAAAAAAACAGGTCACCCCTTGAAACTTAAATATGAGTAGCTAAAAAACTGTCAAAACATCTTTCACTATATTTTAGTTATAGACCATCAATAATTCACTCACTAAAAACATTTTTTGCCTAGTAACCCGATTTACCAACTTTGCAGTTTGTAAATTCAAGACAAATAGGCCCCCCTTCTGGGAACGCTCCAAATCAGTCAGGACTGCTTATTTGCAGGTGGGGTTTATATAATAGGCTCCACCCTCTTGGGAATGCCCCAAATCCATCAGGACTGCCCATTTGTGGGTGGGGTTTACATAAGCCACGTTTCATTTTTGGCTGTGCCAACTGGAATGTGCAACGACTGTCTGAAAATTAAGGACAGTCCCTGCAAATTCAGGACTGTTGGTAACTACGCAATATATTATATCTCATCTATGCGAAAACTGAATGGCAACTAAGATGGCAGCCAAAGTAAATATACTTAGTCAGAAATGAAAAATTAGTAGATCAGACTCCTGTAGTCAAAATTTGTCTTCCAGGACTCTTGGAAAGCAGAGTGACAACCCCTGTGGCAGATGTAACGGTGTCACCCAACTTTCCTAGTTACAGTCACCCCTAAAAATCAGCTGAATATTTACTTTACCAGCTTGATAGAAAAGGACAACCCATCGGCATATATCGAAAGTGATTTTTTTTTAAGGCGGAAATTTATTTTAAGGTGGACCCCATAAAAATATTCATAAGGACATGAACCCATTCAATTTTTTATGTATAAAAGAGGCTTTATGATTGTAAACAGGAATAATAAGGAACGAGCTTGCGAAGAGATGTTGGGACTGGCAAATTAGCCGCTGATTGGCAAGAAAAGCCGCGTAAATACCCAGCATTAATGTTCTCCCTCCAGGAGTCCGATTGCTTTCCACTACAAACTCATCAGCGCTGTAAATTATTAATACTCAAAAGGAAGAGGGGAGCCGTCTCCGAGCGCCGTCTCCTCCCTCTGTCATTGTTACATTTTTATGGCCGAAATGACATTTAACAGAAGGCTTAGGACAGGTTTAATATATGCCCCGTTGGGGACAATTGCTACCAGCAGATGCTTTTGTCCCCCGCTGCGGCGTCGAGAGTTAATGGGGACAGTTCTTTAGTGGATTTTCATTGAACTGTCCACACATAAAGAGGAAGAAAAAAAAAAAATGACATATTTAATAGGTTAAGGGGTCAAGCCCACGTTAGGGCAGACCAGTCCGACATGTTTAATGGGTCAGGAACACGAATGGGCCAAATTGACCCGACTAATAACGCCAATGATTAATGGGCTAATAGGTCAGCTCCACTAGAAACACACTGATGCGTTAAAAAAAAAACTGTTCCTAATGATGGGACATGTTCCTTGGGTTAAGGGTCAGTTCCACCGGGAGCCACATTTATTAATGGCGTTGGCAGGCACATTTGCCTATAGCTACGGCGACGGAAGGCAAAATTAGCCGGGATGCGTGTTTTCCACAGAATACACATTTTTTGGGTAAAAGCACCGCAGGGATTTCGGATCTTGCTATACCTTCCCTCAATGCGTAAAGTTGAAAGAGTTGGCGGCCGCGCAAGTTTAACCCTTTTATTGCCTCTCCTTTTGTCCCTAAACCCTAATCCGTTGCTTATTTTTTCCGGCTAAGACTCAGCGGGATTTTTTTTTTCTTTTTTTTTCTTTTTTTTTAAGTGCATACCAAGGCATGACTCAATGCTATAGCAACCTTAAAAAATATTTCGAGGGTGGGGGGGGGGGAGGATTAGAGATGTGGGGGTCCGGTCCCCTCTGTGTTGTGTATTCACACTGCTGTTTACTATCAAACAAGAGCAAGGAATTCAAATGGCTTTCAGTGACACGGGAGCTCGGGGGATTAAATCCAGGGAAAAAAAGGTTTAATCTCACTTAGCAACCTTCCACACACAGTGTGTGCGAATTAGACGCCTTGGTTACGACGGCGGCAGCGTGCAGCAATGCAGGGCCGTGCGGAGAGGTGGGGAAAGTATCTGGTATTAGTGCAGTTTTAATACTTTACGTTTTTTGTACTTCCAGGTAAGAGCTCATGCACACAAACGTATTTGTTTGTTCCGCATCCGATCCGCATTTTTATGCTGATCGGATGCAGACCCATTCCCTTCAGTGGGGCCGCAAAAGATGCGGACAGTACACGACGTATGTCCGCAAAAAATTGAACATGTTCTATTCCTGTCTATATTACAGACAAGGATAGAACAGTTTCTATTATGGGCCGGAGGATCCGTTCCGCAAAATGGAGAATGCACACAGCCGCTGTTCATGTTTTGCGGATCCGTGATTTTGTGGACCGCAAAAAATGGCTACGGCCATGTGCATAGGCCCTAAGGCCGGGTTCACATAACCGTTTCGTTTTCTGACGGATTCGAAGAATGAAAAAAAAAAAGGATCCTTTATTTTGAGCATCCGTTATGTTTTTTGCATCTGCCTGAGATACAAAAGGGAAAAAAAATACTTATCCCTATCTAAAATAACGGAAATGGCTAAAACAGATGCAAATTGAGCATAACTGAGCATAACGGATGCTCAAAATAAAGGATCCGTTTTTTGTTTGTTTGTTTTCAGTTCTAATGACGGCTCAGTAGAATGAAAAACGAATGTGAGCCTGGCCTAACCGGACCAAAAGCAATTGTGCCCGTAGTGAGTTACTATAGGTTTTTGTGGCGGTTTTTTATACGGTTAAAGCCAGAAGTGGATCCGGAATTATATCTTTCAATCCTCCGTTTCTGGCTTTTGCCATATGCACACGGCACTGTAGTTTATGTGGATTTTCATGCAGTTTTCGCTGCCTTTCTGCACCAGATCAGTTTGACTTACTTGCAGATTTGGTTATGGAATTTGCAGAGTTGCCCCAGATCAAAAATCCGCAAAAATGGTCAATTTAGGCGCCGAAAATTTCCACACAGTGTACGTGAGATTTAGAAAATTTCATCTACCAAGCTGGTACTGTATCACGCTGCAGATTTTCTGCTTAGGTAGAGGATACGCAGCGTAAGGGCTCTTTCAGACGTCTCCACGGACCGCTGATGTATTAATTGACTTTAATGTGTGTATTCACACATCAGTGGTTTTCTACGGACCGTAGGGGACACCACGGATACCTAGTTGATATCCACGGTGCAAGATTCCTGAATGGCAAGTCTACCTAAGGTCCCATGCACACGACCGTATCCTTTTTGCGGTCCGTACGTTGCTCATCTGTAAAATACAGATGCGGTCCGTGTTGCAAATGCATTTTTTTGTGGGAGGTTTATCAAAACTGGTGTAAAGGAAAACTGGCCTAGTTGCCCATAGCAACCAATCAGATTCCACCTTACATTTTTCACAGCTCCTTTGGAAAATGAAAGGTGGAATCTGATTGGTTACTATGGGCAACTGAGTCTTAGGCCTTAGACCGCATTCACACAGTCAGGGGAAAATTTATCAAAACTGGCTTAGTTGCCCATAGCAACCAATTAAAATCCACCTTTCATTTTCCAAAGAAGCTCTGAAAAATGAAAGGTGGAATCTGATTGGTTGCTAGGAGCAACTCAGCCAGTTTACCTTTGCACTAGTTTCGATCTCCCCCTCAGGCCTAGTTCACACTTCAGTGATTTCCATCAGTGATTTTTAAACCAAAACCTGGAATGGAGCCTTGATAGATAAGGTAGAATGGAAAGATCTACTCTTGTTCTGTGTTTTTGACCGCACCTGGTTTGGGCTGAAAATCACTAATTGAAATCACTGACCAAACACTGAAGTGTGAACTAGGCCTCACAGTGTTTAATCAGTAATTTCCATCAGCGATTCTGAGTCAATTTCAGGTGTGGGTCCAAAAGAAAGAATATATGCAAAATCCTTCCATTGTACCGTATCTCTGTGTAGCCTCTATTCCTGGTTTTGGCTCACAATCAGGCCTCCTGCACACGACCGTGTCTGTTTTGCGGTCTTCACATCGCGAATCCGCAAAATACGGATGCGGTCTGTATGCATCCTGCAAATTTCACAGGCCTTTTGTAAAAAAAAAGCCTATTCTTGTCTGTATGCAGTTTTTTTTTGTGTGGACTCATAGATATAAATGGGCCCAATATTACGATCGTGGGCATGAGGCCTCACTGGTGGAAATCACTGATCAAACACTGAGGCCTAGTTCACACGACCGTATGGCTTTTATTGTTTTTTGCGGTCCATTTTTCACGGATCCGTTGTTCCATTTTTGAGTTCCGTTGTGTTTCCGCTTCCTTTCCGTTTTTCCGTATGCCATGTACAGTATACAGTAATTACATAGAAAAAAATTGGGCTGGCCATAACATTTTCAATAGATGGTTCAGAAAAAACGGAACGGAAACGGAAGACATACGGATGCATTTCAGTATGTGTTCCGTTTTTTTGGCGGACCCATTGACTTGAATGGAGCCACGTGATTTACGGCCAAATATAGGACAAGCTCTATCTTTCAACGGAACGGAAAAACGAAAATACGGAAACGGAATGCACACATTCCGTTTTTTTTGCGGAACCATTGAAATGAATGGTTCCATATACGGACCGTATACGGAACACAAAAAAACGGCCTGTACACTCGCAAAAAAAACGTTCGTGTGAACTAGGCCTGACAGTGTAAAAGCGGCCTTAGGCTACATGCACACGACAGTGAAAAAAAGTCAGTTAAAAAACAGATAAAGTGTCCATTTTAAATGGACGTTTTTTTTGCTGATGCCCTTCTAAGGGCTCATGTACACGACTGTATGTATTTTGCGGTCTGCAAAACACGGATCCGCAAAAAATAAGGATGGCGTCCGCTTTCAGAACGGAACAGCTGGCTCTTAACAGAACAGTCCTATCCTTGTCCCTAATGCGGACAATAATAGGACATGTTTTATTGCTTTGTGGAACGGTGTACGGAAACGGAATGCACATGGAGTAACTTGTCTTTTTTGCGGACCCATTGAAATGAATGGTTCCTAATACGGTCTGCAGAACAAAATCAGACCCATTCAATTGTATGGGGGCAGTCGGTCAGTGAAACAAACGGAAAAGATAGAACATGTTCTATTTTTTTACGTCTGTTATTCGCTGGGTGTAAAAAAAACAGCTGTGTGAATAACCCCATAAACTACCATTGGTTTTAAAACGGACGTGTAATGGATGTCTTGTGCATGTAGCCTAAGGGTCTATTCACACGTCCACGTCCATTCTGCAAATTGCGGAACGGGTGCAGACCCATTCATTCTTTATGGGGCAGGAATGGATGCATCCGCATTTCCGGAGCGTGCCCCCGATCTTCCGGTCCACGGCTCCGGAAAAAGTAGAACATGTCCTATTCTTGTCTGCAATTGCAGACAAGAATAGGCAGAATGGGGGTGCCGGCCGAGTGTATTGCGGATCAGCAATTTGCGGATCCGCAATACACTACGGACGTGTGAATGGACCCTTAGAGTATGTTCACATGTTGCTGTTGTACAAATTTTTCACGTGATTTTGGGGTTTCAGTAGGCCGTAATAGTGGCCATAATAGTTTTCACCCAGCTTTCCCTGAAACTGAGAAATCCAATGAATGGGCAAATAGTTGGCAATATCTTGATATCTCAATATCTCTGATCTAGAATGACTCATCTGATGCAGACCCGGAGCGTACCGTCTATCCCAGCTTCCGAGAAACGGGATGCTGAGAATCTCCTGTCTCTATGGTTGCCAAAGTAGAGAAACCCAGGAACGTTGACGGGATACTTTGGCATCGCCAGGGCTCCATTAAACAGGGAGGATAAGTAGGAGAGAAGAGGCAAAGTGGGAGTGAAAGGCCGAGAAGTGCTCTGCAAACAGCGGCATGTGATAAGACGCTTTATCTGCATCTGTGTTTGGGATAAGGATCAGAAGCACCTGTACACACACGGCTAACATGAGATCCCTGGGGTCACCAGCGCCTCATTCAGGGCTGTGTGTGCCAGCTCTATTATTGGCCCTCCGAAGATCCTGTGTTCACTATGTCACCTTATTTGTACAACATTTTATCCCCTCTTAGCTCCCGGCGTCGCCATTCCCACTCCGGTATATATAAGGATATGCCAACGGATCAATGCTCCACGTCCTAACAGAGCCAGCTCTGTCCAGTATAAGGCCTCTGGGTTTCTATAGTCAGGAGAGGCGGCCCCCGAAGCTTCTGGGCCCCAGATCTAATTCTGTAACGGGGTCACCTGCTGTACCCCCTATAGCTATGCCCCTGCCCTGCCTTCTTCTCATAGAACTAACTCAATATTTCAGTAGTTTGATTCAAAGGGGTTATCCAGAAATTAATAATAAAGACCGATCCTTTCCAAACGCAGCGCCGTACATCATATAGTGGCTGTGCTTGGTATTGCAACTCAGCCCCATTGACTTGAATAGGGCCGAGCTGCAACTAGGCCATGTGACCGATGTACGTGACGTCTCATGGCCTAGGAAGAGCGCCGGCTGATTGGCAGTGGTTCTGGGTGTCATCCGTTCACTGCTATACATTGCTCAGCTATTTCCGGCAGTCACAAAGCAGCGAATGGAGCGGTGGACACACTTGCCCGTTTTGCTCTCTTGCCCGTTTTCACTCTGACTGTGCAGGGACACCGACCTCCAACTAGTAATGCCCAGTTGTACATTTAGTCGTAAACTTGCAGCAGGAATAATAGAGGGACAGAACAACATACAGCTATAAGAATAGATGCTCTTGGATTGTTATTACATGGGGAATGCAAATAGCTAGTAAAACAGACATGTCAGGATAGGTGACGGGACATTGGAGGCAGGCATGCAGATATGAACCTACATTGACTTATGTGTGGTGTGAACAGTGACATAATCGGAAGCTTGCCTGGTGACCTAATGCCTTAGGTAGTGTTTGTAAGCAGAATACTAGTCGTAAACTATACAAAAGGATCGGGCATGTTGAAATCCGACAACCTGATTCTTATGTTCCCAACTTCAGCCGTCAAGGTAACGTTGGGTCGCCCCCTTTACATTAGATGGTGCGCTACTCCTGCTAAAAATCTCCAGGTTTGGCCAAAATTAATGTAAAGTGTATGTCCCTCTTTACGGTACATCACATGTGGAAAATTCGTTGCTAAAAATAAAAATTTAGACCCATTCATGTGAAAAGGGTTTTGAGGGCAATTACATGGATTTCTGAAGAACCCATTTAGATGACTTGGACAGCCACAGTAATCCTTGTAACAAATCAGACAAGTGTGAACTCACCCTAAGGCTTTACATGCCCATAGAGTCCCTGCAGCTTCACTGTATTTTGAGCATGAGGCTTTTATCCTAAAACGGAGATGATATCATCACTTTGATAAGAGGTCTGCAACATTGAACCAGAAAAATGGCTTTACCGGACCAAGCTGGCCAGTAGACATCATTATCTAACCTATTGTCTAGAGATTACTTCTTCGTATTGATTTTCACTTTACTTATTACATAAGACCATGACAATTCGCAGGAATTACTGGTTGGGGGTCATAGGTGGTGGAGATCCTCAAAGGTAGACACATTTTTATTTACTATTTGCCCAGTGCTAACAACTAATTATTCCTGCCAATACTATGATGTAACAAAGTTCTCCCACACTCAGGAGCCACATGGACCTCATGACTCCCTGTTTTGTAGCTCAGTCCTTAGTTATAAATGATTTATAGTCCATCAAACAGTGCCAATATGAACGGTAATGTAAAAGTCTAATTTCCCACTCAAACATATATCTGTAAGTATTTGGAAATTTATGAATTTTTGTTTCTCCATACTTAGTATATCACGCCTCCATTTTTTAGTTCAATATGGCTCTCAACCATCACTCAAAGTTGAAGCTATCTCTCAAGGTACAAATGGTTGGAGACTTCTGATGTAGGGCAACAATAATGATGGGGTCTCCATATCGAAGCCATCTCTCAAGGTACAAAAGGATGGAGACATGATGTAGGGCAATGACAATGATGAGGTCTTCATACTGAAGTCACTCCTCAAGGTACAAAAGGTTAAAGACTTCTGATGTAGGGCAACAACAATGATGGAGTCTCCATATTGAAGCCATCTCTCAAGGTACAAAAGGATGGAGACTTTAGATGTTGGGCAATGACAATGATGGGGTCTCCATATTGAAGTCTCTACTCAAGGTACAAAAGGTTGGAGACTTCTGATATAGGGCAACAACAATGATGGGGTCTCCATATTGAAGCTATGTCTCAAGGTACAAAAAGTTGGAGACTTCTGATGTAGGGCAACGACATTGATGGGGCCTCCATATGGCTCTGTTTCTTATAAGACCAGTAGGTTGCATCTTGAGGTCACTGCATCTTTATAAAACCCAACCAGCATAGCTGAATGCATACATATATATATATATATATATATATATATTCAATTTCTACATGCACAGTACCCAAAAAGTCAGTGAAGCAGACCCTCAAAGTATTTTACAGCCCATTGGGTCCACCATGCAATCTACAAGCCCACACACATTAGTCTACTGTTGGCCGAATCCATGTTTTTCAGCAGGAAACTACTGCTGACTGTCTAAGGCCTCGTTCACACTTCAGTGTTTGGTCAGTGATTTCCCTCAGTGATTTGTGAACAAAAAAACAAAAGTGAAGCCTACACAGAGATAAGGTATAATGGAAAGATCTGCACCTGTTTTGTGGTTTTGACCCGCACCTGGTTTTGGCTCACAAATCACTGATAGAAATCACTGATCAAACACTGAAGTATGAACAAGGCCTAATGTGTATTGTGGGTTACTGACACTCCCAGACAGATATTGTCGGAGAAGAGAAGGATCAGGCGCGTTGAATTTCTACACCCAATCCTTTTTTTTTTTCCTGGAAGATAAAAGGTGATTTTCTCCTCTCTCTCCATAGACAACATATACATTCTCGGCCAAGCTAAGTGTCCATGTGGGAGTTAGAAAAGATAGCTGTGTCCACCAGAAGAGCTGAGTTTGGTCAACAGCTATCGAAGATGTTTAAGTACCTTTAGCTGCCATGGTGAAAGATCTCTAATATATTCCTTGATATTTCTGGTCAATCAATAGTCACTGGAATATTCATCATTAAGTTTTAGGATTTATTCAAGCTACACCAAAAAAATTCAAAAATGTACAAGCTTCTGGCCATACAAATCCTTCTTTACCTTCAGAAGAACATTGTGCTGTTTTTCTATAAGTTCTAATTGTTAAGCAGAAGCGTAATTGCAGTTAAAGCTCTTTCCTTCTCCGGCAGCTGTTTCATGCCTATTCTGAGAATATTACACATGAAGTCTTTAGGGTGTCGTTGTGCACCGATACGAAGCGGAGCAGGGGGCAGGAGAGAGCTGTTAGGAACAACAGCGCGCAAGACTTTTGGAAATGAAAAATCGTTTTAATTCGAAAGCTTGGAGCAATAACGAGAGGGGTCCTCGTAAATTTCTCAGCCTTGTGATAGATATCGGTCATAAAGGAGAATCCACAGGAAGTATTTTATTAGTCAGGGAGGAGGGACGGATATCACTTGTTCTCTTTACGGCTTTGAATGTGCTTATCAGATAGAAGAGGATTTTAACTCATTCTATTCTAGAAAGAGTTAACGTCGGGCCTACTAACTGTTGATAACCCTTTACAAATAACGGTTATATACAATTTCTCAGTTACACCAGAAAGGGACTAGAGGAGTCGACAGGACTATTGAAGGCAATAAATAAGGATGTAGTAGGAGTCCTAGCACGTCTGACGTTATAAAATGGAATATGGACGAGATGCGTGGTTTATGTAGCTTCTTTTTATCAACGTTAAAGAGGCAAAACCTCTCCAAGAAATCACCCGCAATGGCTGAAACCTAGAAATTCATAAAGATGACTGTTGTCATGATTCGCCCCCAACCCAAACCAAAACGGGTTACGTTGATTTCAGAAGAACAGTATGAAGACACTGTTGTGCAGTCTTCTTGTCTTTTCTTCCTATTCAGCTCGTTCTTGAAAAGCGGCCAATGTCAAGATTGCTAGATTGTCAAATGTCCCAACATCACCTTTCATTGGCACCATGCTGGAGAGAGGTTCTCTGATCCTGAAGATGTTTGATATTTCTAAAATGTAGAAGTTCTCCATAGATCCCCATACACAGTCTGATTCTCAGCCTGACAAACACATTAAGCTGAAATATCTAGACTTTTTTCATATAGCATCACCCCTCAACAGTATTATTATCCAAAATGTTGAGGATCCTCAACAACAGGGTTCTCTCTGAACTTCTAGACATAGCTTGTGAATATTGTCTATCTGAAGAAGGGCATAGGGGGGGACCACGGGGTATCTGCCCCAAGTCCAGGGTTTTGGGTACCACTTTGAATCTTTGTACAGATCATCACAGCTTCAATCTAACGGTGGCCATACACATGAGATTAAAGTTTTCATAACCCAACATCACCCCTCCCAACAGTAATCATGCAAAATGCTGATGCTCCACAGAAACAGCGGTGTATTTTTTCTGCTGCAGCTGAGGGGATGAGCCCCTTAATGTTTTGTGCACGTGTCCTGGTGCTCCGACCTGGATACGCTGGACCCCAGGCATTGTCGCCTGAAGCAGAAAAAGGGGAAAAGTTAACTTCGGGATGAAGAATAAATTGAGTCCAGACCTTGTGATGAAGTTGAAAAGCAGCTTTGCTTTTCAACTTCAATAGACTTTGTCTTGGTCCCAGCAGGCTTTAGCATGAACAAAACTGTGGCAGGCAAACTGCTCTCTGCTAGATCTGTTGCTCTGTGGCTCTGCTGTACTAACAGACTTAAATAGAATCTTTGCTTCTTCTTTAGTCTGTACTTCACTTTGTAGTCTGGTCTGACTCTAGATTTGTCCAGGGAAATCTCATCCTGGCTTCTGAGGCTTTAGGCTATGGCCTCTATGTCCAGCAGAACTGAAGGTGCTCTAGCTGGCTTGCTTTGCTTAGCTGGGGCACGTCCAGCAGGGACATGCACCTGCTGCACACCCTTCCCCTATCTGGGGGTGTACTAGACTGACCTCTAACTAACTAGTCCCCTTGCCTCCTTAGAGGGAGAGTTAGAATGGAAAGGAGGGTTCCATTCTTTCTAACTGTAGCTCTGCCATGCTTGCTGCCACCTACTGGTGAACCAGGTACTTTACAATTGAACATAAACAGTTACAAAATAGGAATGAACAGTGTTTGGACCTGAAATAAATACACATGATGACATGAGGTTAACCAGTAAAGACAGTAGCGGGGTGCAAAGGTGGTAATGCCACTCTGGGGCGTTACACTATACAGATACATTTTAATGAACAGCTCATTGGCTATACTAAATTTTTAATTACAGATCCAGGTGCTGGTTTGAACTGCAGAATATTTTTCGTGAGACAACCCCTTTAACTTCCAATTAGTCTTTCCATATTCCATTGCCATATTCTCCGCAAGCGGAGTCCTGGTATAGCGCCCTATCTAGTACTGTGTCTCCTCTTGCTCTGAAAACTTCCTGTTGGGGTTAGGTCTATAGTTAAAGCTTCTTGAAGCATGCTTAATGCGTGCATCATAGTCCCGTTCTCTGGCCTTATAATAAAAGGCGTAGTAAAACAATTAAACATGTTTGTGGATACACAGAAGGAAATGAAGGGTTGGAGAGAGACAGCGGAGCGGCAGAAGGAGAGATATTGGAAGAGTAAACATGGAAATGAAATTGCTAAGGAAAAGAGAAGGACCAAATTTAACGCTAGATGTGAGCTGCATAGATAAAGAATTAGGCATTCATTAAACAGATGGTGGAGAGTGTCCCAGCGAGTGTATACTCCTCATGAATCATCCGACGATTATATGTAAATAATAGCACACCTACATCATGTGCCTATATGTCCAATCAATGTCTGAGTCATATGATGTAGGTGAGCTGTTATTTATATAGTACTATCCCGGGGATGAAGATGAAGATACAGAATGGAGATAGATAGATACAGAGATAGATAGATACAGAGATAGATAGATATGAAATAGATAGATAGCTAGATAGATAGTTGATAGATGGACAGAGAGATAGATAGATAGTTTATATAGCAACAACATTGTCACAAGCAGAGCATTATTTCTGCAGTCTATTATACTCTACATTTCCTCACAGTCTCCTTTGGTTAATTCAAAGCAATAGACCAGAGATTGGAGGAGTTATCTGGGACTTTAACATTAATGGCCTAACCTTAGGACAGGCCATTAATGTTTGATCAGTGGGTGATCAGAACCTTACTCTTTGCCTTATTTGCATAAGAATGAAATGTAACATTTCCCAGAATTAAGATTTTCTGAAGAAAGTTATGTTTATGCTTAAAGGTCTCAGACATTGATGCATGTCCAACCTCTTTTCCTGCTCCTCTCCAGAACGGTTCTCTCGAGGTGAAGGAGAGCATGCTACTCATGTGCAGAGTGCTCTCCATTCATCACTATGAGAGTCTCCAAAATAGCCGAATGAGTCACGACTAGTTAACAGCTTGGCTGTTTTTTCACCGATACTGGTGAATGGAGAGTGCACTGTGCAAGCCCAGCCACTACTCCTTTCACCACTATGGGACCTCCTAAAATAGTTGAGCTGGTGCTCACCTATTTTTGGAATTCCCCTAATGGTGAATGGAGAGTGGTTACGCATGTGTAGCTGCTCTTCATTTACCTTGAGACCCCTGTTCTGGAGATAGGAGCAGGTTTCAGAGGTGGGACCATCTATTTGACATATCTTAGTGATACACCATCAATGTCTGATGGGCCAACCTCTTTAAGGCACTTAGACGTACATGATAGTATACTTTCTTTGAAACTGATTCTGGAGGTGACAGAGTCCCTTTGATGTTATGTTTAGCCATTTTATACAAAGATGCATCTCTTGTTGCTTTAGCGCTGCCAGAGAAAACTAGATGTCCAGCTCTAAAAAAGTTGCAAAAACTGTTTCCTAAATTCACTATTATTCATGTATCTCTTTCAGGCTTTTTGCAGCAAAATGCAGCGGCTGCATGGAGAAGATTGCTCCGACAGAATTTGTCATGCGTGCCCTGGAGTGTGTGTATCACCTGAGCTGCTTCTGCTGCTGTGTGTGTGAACGACAGCTGAGGAAGGGAGATGAGTTTGTACTGAAGGAGGGACAGCTTTTATGTAAAAGTGACTATGAAAAGGAAAAGGACCTTCTAAGTTCTGGGAGTCCAGATGAGTCAGATTCTGGTGAGTTAGCATTCATGATCTTGGGACTTGTAGGGGTACACCAGAAAAGCATAAATATGGGGTTAAACTAAAAGAACACTAAGTGGTCTATAAATGTTATATGATGAGATGATGGAGCATTGAGTCAACGGTGGGTCTGGAAAGGTAGAGTCTTGTTTATTTGAAACCCTTCATAGATGCGGCATATTGCCCATCTGTATTGAAAATCTGAGCTAACTTTTTGGAGACACTCCATATTACAATAAGTTGTCATGACCATAGCACAGAACTGAACACGAATGTTCCAGAATGGGGGGGCATATATTTGACATTGTCCCAAATCTATTGTCTAAAATCATCTATATCTTTAGGACCCTCGAAAATTCATAGGTTGCCTTATGGGATCGAAACCTATTACCAATAAAATTTAAAGGGAACCTGTCACCTGATTTGGGGCCAGTAAACCACAGGCATGCTGTTAGGCAGCTGCGGTTCAGGTTCAGGAAGCCAAGGAGAGTGCATCTTACTTCACAAAGTATGCATTGCATATTGGGCATATGTGCAGTAAGGTGAGAACAGGGGCGTAGCTGTAGGGGGTGCAGAGGTAGCAGTCGCTACTGGGCCCAGGAGCCTGAGGGGGCCCAAAGACTCTTGTGCCGCATAAGAAGACACCAGTATTATAGAACGTACATGCTGGTCAAGTTCCACCTCTGGCTGGGTGGAAGGAGTTAGGTCAAGAAGTTGGCATGAAGGGGGTTTGCCGTTTCAATTTTTGCCTTAGGAAGCACGAAGGCTAGTACTCCCCTGCCCCTGGCCATAAAGCACTAAGGTAAGTGGGGCCCAAGCTGAACTCTTGCACCAGGGCCCATGAGCTTTTAGCAACGCCCCTGATGTGGTGTGTTGTCCTCAGGCTTGATGCCGCTGAGAAAGAGTCCCGGACTCTTCTTTTAGATAATTTTGAAATGTATTTCCTGTATTTTGTGGAGATGGATGGTTTGCTTTAGGCAGTTTTGAGGCCATAAACCCTAGCTGCACAAGGGCATGCCGTTAGTTTAGTGACTCTAAACCAGGTGACAGGGTCCCTTCAAGGCAAAAAATGAACCTCAATATTGGTTCTAATCTTGGAAACTAAACTGTAAACTGTCCCTTAAAGGGAAAGAGTATCGAATTTTGGAACTACAGAAAAATACTTTGTAAATGTACCTTATATGACTGTGTATGTTACTATGAGCCTGCTTTTTTGTTTTACTTTTGTATATTTTCTTATTGTATTGTATTTGCTTTACGCTATGTTCTATGGGTTACTCTGCAGCAGAATGCCATGCCTCTGTGTACGGTATACAGTATGCGCCTAAGTGATATATCACTGTACGCTCTCACTCACAGCATGACATTATATATCTCTGCAGGTTCTTATAACTCTAGCGTTTTATTTTATAGCTTTGCATATTACATTATTGCTGCTCAAGTCATTATATCACTGCGTGTTATTACGCTGCTGTTCAAGGTATTTTATGGGTTTGCCACATTTTCACACAGATGTCTGGTGGTCCAGCATGTAAGAGTCTGTCTATGTGATATATATGGCGGTGTAAAATGAAGCCAGTGATTCTCTGAGGACTCATTCATAGAAATGACTTAAAGTTTTAAAAAAAGGAAAAACAGAGTAGATACAAAATTTGCAAGAATTTGTAGAGTTCTTTGTCTATTGTCTTTTACTCCTTTTTCATTTTCTTCTGCTTCTTGTTATTTTACTTCTCTTCTTCTTCGCCACCTCCTCCTTCTCGTAATTTTCCTTGTGCTTCTCCATCTCTTCCTACTTCATATTATTTACATCTCTTCCCCTTCTTATTTTCTTCTTCTTTCCCTCATTCTTCATTTTCCTTCTTTTTTCCTCTCCTCCAACTTATTTGTCTTCATTTTCTTCTCATTCTCCTCCTTCTTCTTATACCTCGTCATCTTTATCTTTATCTCCATCTCCTCCATTGACTCTATTTTCACTTCACTTTCACTTCTCTTTTTTCATGTTTTTCTTCACATTCTCCATCTTCTTCTTCCTCTTCCTCCTTCATCTTCTTATCTGTCTTTTTTCTCCTCCTATTTCACCTCAAACACCTCCGCTTCATTTTTTTTTTACATCCTCCATCTTCTTCCTCCTTCATCTTCTTATCTTTTTTCTACTCCTATTTCACCTCCAACACCTCAGCTTTCTCCTGTTTAACCCCTTGTTATGTGTATTTGCTTCCTCAGCCTACTGTATTTTCACACCATAATGTACCAGTGAAAATGAGTGCAATTTGATGCTTTGGCTCAATGTAAATTGTTCAAACCTACTGTTGTTGCTGAAATGTGAAATAACCAGATGTAACCCCTTGCTTATATTTTTATATATTGCCTTTAATGTATATTACAGTGAAGAGTGATGATGAAGATGGTGACGTAAAGCCAGCAAAATGTCATGGAAGTCAGGGAAAAGGCAGTGATGATGGTAAAGACCCAAGGAGGCCTAAGCGACCACGGACAATCCTCACAACGCAGCAGAGAAGGGCATTTAAAGCATCATTTGAGGTGTCTTCAAAGCCTTGTCGAAAGGTATGACCCTTATTTTTTTATGGAAACATTGCAGGTTGTGTAACAGTTGCTTCAATAGTTTGTTTGTAGAAGCAACATTTTGTTAACATGTACCTCCAGTTATAAACAAGTTTTAGGAAATGAATAGTATAGGTGAATATAAGAAACTTTGTAGTATATCTTATTAAAGGATGATGCTTCCTACTGGGTTCTTTCCTCCTCTTTCCTTTCACTCAGTCTCTTATCTCAATTAGCTACCATCTCCATCTACAGCCTCACACAAAAAAGTCAATGGAGAGAGGAGGAGGGATAAGGAGGCTGCTGTCAGCTACTAATTGATTTATTACCTTACTCTGATGACTGCTAGAGACTTGTCCTACTAGAGATAGTAGAGTCAAAAGTGCTAAGTGTACTAGATCTAAGAAACTGCAGTTTGTGTGCCTCTCATCCCCTCCCCTCTCTCCAAGGACATCAATATTAAAAGCAGGAAAGAGCAAAGTAGCCTGACAAAACCAGATATACACATTTTTCTTTAACAAGATATATTATAACGTTTTTTATATTCACTTGTACTATTTATTTATGGAAAGTTGTTTTATAAGTGGAGGTACAATTTAAAGCCTGATCTCATATCTCATTGTATGAAACTGAAGAACCAATATACAGAAAGAAGTAGAAAAAAAGACAAGGTTCTCAAGAGAAGAAAAACTACCGCCATTTATGTTGTTATATTATTGACTGTAATATATATCCTTATGAACATGCATATCTGTTATTATACTGTATAGGATGATAACTGATGACATTGAATATAACCAATTGCTCTTAATTCTACACAGGTGAGGGAAACGTTAGCAGCAGAAACAGGACTTAGTGTGAGAGTGGTCCAGGTGTGGTTTCAGAACCAAAGAGCAAAGGTATGTTATATATATATATATATATATATATATACACAGTATATATCACTACTGTACTTATTTCTTTCCATGTATAACCCATATTTCCTGGTTTTATTTAACAGATGAAGAAATTAGCACGAAGACACCAACAGCAGCAAGAGCAACAAAATTCTCAAAGACTTGGTCAAGGTAACTAGCATAACTGTTTATCATAGTTCTCCCTCTGACACTTTTCCGTAGTAGTTTATGTAAAGGACCTGTATATCTTTTATTCATATCTTGACTCTGCGATGAGAACTACTAAACCTTCTTCATTCTTAAGCCATCTGGTTATTGGATCTATAATGAGCTGGCTTAAATGACCTTTTCTCAGTGATGTCACTACTTTTTGTTAATAATAGCTAGGCACATTTTAATTTATACTGCTTACTAGTGTGCTGTTAAAAATGTAAACTTTTGTATGCCTTTTTCACTCTTGGTTTTTATCTTTAAACATAGTTCATCCATATGATTAATATACGCAAATTGATAGCTCCCAAATGTATTATCAATTACCTACCTCATTAGATTACTAGACTGAGTACTATCGTGTCCCAATATGGACCTCCAAGGGTCCTCCTCAGCCCCATTATTTCACCTTGGTGTGTAATGAACCCTAAAAATAAAAAAATCTGTGCCTTTTTTACTATTGGCTTTTACCTTTAACCATAGTTCATCCGCATGATTAATGTGGGCAAATTGTTTGCTCCCAAATGTATTATCACTTAATTAGATTGCCAGACTTTAAGTACTATCATGTCCCAATAGGGACCGCCAAGGGTCCTCCTCAACCCCATTTTTGGGTGTGTAATAAGTCCTAAAAATTAAAAATCTTCTGTGCCTTTTTTACTCTTGGCTTTACCTTTAACCATAGTTCATCCGCATGATTAATGTGGGCAAATTGTTTGCTCCCAAATGTACTATTACTTAATTAGATTGCCAGACTTTAAGTACTATCATGTCCCAATAGGGACCGCCAAGGGTCCTCCTCAACCCCATTTTTGGGTGTGTAATAAGTCCTAAAAATTTAAAATCTTCTGTGCCTTTTTTACTCTTGGCTTTACCTTTAACCATAGTTTATCTGCATGATTAATGTAGGCAAATTGTTGACTCCCAAATGTATTATCACTTACTTAATTAGATTACTAGACTTTAAGTACTATCGTGTCCCAATAGGGACCGTCGAGGGTCCTCCTAAACCCAGTTTTTTCATCTGGATGTGTAATGAACCCTGAACTTATTTAATTTTTTTTAGCCATTGTATATTTTTTAATAGGTTTCAGAGTGAGTTGGGTTAATATATTGTGATTGCATTAATTTAAGCATGGGGTACATGAAGATTCCCATTTTGCACTTTTTGTTAATAACCCCCCCTCTAATCCTAAACCGATGTTTGAAAGTAAAAAGACAGTTTTTTAATAGATCCCACTAAATCCTGATAGATCCCATTGGCATATGATAGGTTTCCTCAGGTGTCCTATCGATAAGAATAGGTTTCTGACTATGCTAGTCTTGTCAAAAATACCTAAACCCCGACAGGAAGAGTGAAACAGTAGCTTGAGCATCTACAATTCTGAAAATCCCCCAAGATTACCAGTAAAAAAGAAAGAAAATTTAGTAATATTTTAAACCTACTGTATCAATTCGTCTCAAATGCTGAATATCATATACTGCCAAAAACCTTAGCCATAACCAAAACCATAATAAAAGTTTAAGAAATCTCTCCAATATGTAAAGCTGTCTAAAAATAACATCAATATAATTTGACTCCTATCCAAAATAAAAATGTTTCCCAAACTTTATCCATCCGAACCTTAAACTTAATCCCACTCCTTTGTAAAGCCTTAATTCTAGTTTAAACCTTTCTAAATCTCCAAACCAAGTGTTCTGTGTATCCTAAACTGCATGAGGAACTCTATCCAAAGGAGGAGAATCGGCAGCAATAATAGCCGGGAACAGTCTCACTTACCTTGCCTTGAAGCTGTGTGTCTGAAATAGTGCTTCAGCCTGTGAGCCTACTACACATCACAACCTCTTTTATCTAGCAATACAATATCTTTTGCCCTTTCTTTTCAACTTGTTATTGAATTTTTTAAAATTTCCATCCTGTCAAAGAGAAGGGATTGTCAAGAGATTGGAAAAAAGTATCAGATTTTTTTTTTTATTCTCAGAAATCAGGCCCACTCTGACTGATATGGCTATGTCTGATATTGCAACTCAGTCCCATTTACTTGAATGCGGCTACATTCACACATTTTTCAACCATTTTTGCATCCATTTTCTGGTGATCTGGACATTTTAATGGCCGTTTTGCACTCGCTTTTAATGGTCATTAAAATCCATTGTTTTCATTGGCTTTTTTGCTTTTAAAAAAGTGCAATATGCACAATACCCACCCTAGTGGCCCCCAGCATTATTAATGTCCCCTATAGTGGCCCCAAGCAGTAATACTGTCCCCCATAGTGGCCCCCTGCAGTAATAATGTCCCCCATAGTGGCCTCCAGCAGTAATAATATCCCCCATAGTGGCTCTCAGCAGTAATAATATCCCCCATAGTGGCTCTCAGCAGTAATAATATCCCCATAATGGCTCTGAGCACTAATAATATACCCCATAGTGTCCCCCAACGTTTAAAATGTCCCCCATAGTGGCCCCCAGCAGTAGTAATATCCCCCATCAGTAATAATGTCCACCATAGTGGTCCGCAGCAGTAATAATGTCCCCCATAATGGCCCCCAGCAGTAATAATGTACCCCATAGTGTCCCCCCAACATTTAAAATGTTCCCCCCTAGTGGAGCCCAGCAGTAATAATGTCCCCCATAGTGTCTTCCATCAGTAATAATGTCCCCCATAGTGGTCACCAGCAGTAATAATGTCCCCCATAGTGTCTCCCAATGTTTAAAATGTCCCCCATAGTGGCCCCTAGCAGTAAAAATGTCCCCCGTAGTGGCCCCCAGCAGTAATAATGTCCCCCATAGTGGCCCCTAGCAGTAATAATGTCCTCCATAGTGGCCCCCAGTAACTATAATGACCCCCATAGTGGCCCCAAGCAGTAATAATGTTTACGCTCCCAGTGTGATGGCGCCTTTATGCACTGTCATCATGCTGGGAGCGCAGGACCTTCTGCATCAGGACAGGTCTGCGAGTACAAGTGTACCAGTTTTTAACTGCAATTTTATGGGTGTACTCCTATTTAAGCAGCCTTTACAAATGTTCCCATTGATTTCAATAAGGTGCGTCTGGCCTTGATGGCCATGCAAATAGTCCCATTGACTTCAATTCAAACAGCCATATGACGGCCATTACAAAAACTGGTGTGAATGTAGCCTTACAATACTAATAACATTCAGACTTCTTTTTTTTTTTGCAATCTTTGACAACCCCTTTAATCTCAGTAGATATTCGCACTTAAGAAAATGGGTACCTATGTCTATGTAGCAGCTAGCATTTACCAAAACAAATGATAAGACAGATAACAAAGCTTTGCAGGACTGAGTGCATTAATTTGGCTCCTTGTCACCCGTCAGAGGTCATGTCCAGCCGCATGGAAGGGATGATGACCTCATACGCCCCACTGGCCCCCCCACAGCAACAGATCGTCACGATGGATCAGAACAGCTACAGCACAGACCCCTTCCAGCAAGGACTCACCCCTCCTCAAATGCCAGGTGACCACATGAATCCTTATGGTAAGCTGCGTGCACCTTGTACACCTGACACTGAGTTGCACCAAGTATAGAATGTCATGATAACCCCTGTATAATCCCATTGGAAGGAGAATATTTCAGTATCTTTGCCTGTGTAAATATTATTGCAATTTTAATGGAAATGTCCAATTTAATCTGGTCATATTATTCACCAAATTATATTCGTCATCGTATGAATCGGTTTGTCACTTCAACCAGATTTCTTCACCTGAAGAAATTGATCGACAGGGCCGGACATCTCACCTGACCCTGACAATCTTCCGTCTTCTCCGAGTAGAGACCCAAGCGTGGCGGCTCTACTTCTGCTTCGGGACAAATGACTGTTTATGCACCACTATCTGGAAGTGTAGTGTTGCATGAACAGTCACTGCCCCTAAAGAGGAAGCAGAGCCTATTCGCTTGTGCTGCTACTTGAAGATGCACTTGGCGGTTGGGTAAGATATCAGCATGAACAGCCCTCAGAGGTGAGGAGCTCTTGTTGATGAGATGAACCGATTCTCTCATTCCTATTTTGCATTGTTTTGCTCCCTTCTGTTGGGCAAAAACAGTACAACATTCGGATGGGAGGTTTTGGAATTGGGGATTCAAGTAAAGTTGCCAATACACCTTCTGTAGCTGTCGGCAAAATTAGAGAGAGAGAAGTAAGTCACTGCTGGAGACCAGATTTGGGCATGTCAAATTCAACATGCCCGATCCTTCTTTCTATCAACAGCATATGCCACTGGAAAGTCTGGACACCTCCTAAGACACATCAGATAGTTGGTTGATCCCACCAAAATCGGTTGGTTCAGTCAACGTTAATCTAATGTGTATGGGCACCTTTAGAGTTCTTGAACACTAGCCTTATGAGCTTATCTAATATAAATAGTTGCATCAAACAAAACCAAAAACACTTAAAGAGAAACTTTTTATTTAGAATGGAGGTGCCAACCATAAAAGTTTCACCTACGTAATCTGTGTCGATCAGGAGTTCTATGAGTGTCTTCATGAAGCCTAGAAGCACTCAGATTCTGACCAGGACTCAGTACAGAGATATCTCACAGTTATCCCTGCAAGTTTCTGGGCAATGGGTTTTTTCTTATGCGGTCATGATTGACAACCACAGCCTGGGGTGCAGGCAAACAGCAGAAGACACCCATGAGTCTCTTGGACCATGTAGGTGAGGTGAGCTCCTCCACTGAAGACTAGAGCTAAATTTTTATATACTGCTCCAGGAGTATGAACCACACTCAGACACACAGTCAAGGCAAGTAGTGCTTAAATGAGAGGTCTAGTTTGTGCTTAAATTCCATATACATCTTCACTACCAGCCATTAATGAACCTCCATAGCAGTGACTATGATGGGTGAAGGCTTAGATTATATGGTTGATGGTTGTTTTGGTTGATGTGTTGGTGGGTTAATTGCACAAAGTTTTTTTTTTTCCCCCATGCATAGTCTGGTTCTTTCAATATGACCCACCAGGCCATTATTACTAAGAAAGATATAAGAGAGTTAAAAGGTCCCACCAATGAGAAAAGATGGCATTCTACAAAATTTTTCTTAAAAAAACTAATTAGTAATTTTTTTTGGGCACCTGTAGGCCTGTAGAATTTTTGGAATGGGGCACTCAAGTCCACCATCCTTCCAAACTACTGGGTTAGACTATGGTGAAAAGGAGATTGTTAGAGCAATGGTCAAGCAGTCTCAGTGGCTATTTTGCCCTAGCATATCCCTTTAAGTAATGCTTTGTTTGACAAGGAATAGTAGAATCTAAAAGGGGTTGTATGGCTGGAAAAAAATTCAAAAACAGATTTGATTAAAAAGGCAAAAAGAAACCTTACCGATCCCTTGATGCTCTCGACCCAACACTTCCTGGGTCCTCTGCCAGTGTCTACTTCTTGGTCTTTCTCGACTCAGGTAGTGTGACAGATCAGCCAATCACTGGCCACAGCAGTGACCCTCCTCAGCCAGTGATTGCCTTAGAGGTCTTCTGTGTTGAGGAGGACCATGAAATTAAGACAAAAGGTAAACCAGGAAGCATTGGAATGGGAGCAGTGGGGGATTAGTAAAGTAAATATTCCTTTTTTTATATTTCTTTTTTTTTACTTATTTAAGCCATTCTGCAACTTTTTTTAAAAAAAAATCTGGCTGAACACCCCCTTTTAACAGCAAAATACAAGCTACTAATAACAACAACCAAAGCATAATATCATATTTTATTTTTAAGTCACATTTTTTATTCTTGTAGCATTCTCCGAGGTTGGTACCCTGTGCCGAATTCCATTATTGCGCCTCATATTACTTGTGTTCTATCATGCATTTTTAGTTTGTATGAATTTTTTTTGTGTTTTTGCATACTAATAATAAAGGCTATCTATTTTTCTACCAGGTAATGACACCATATTTCACGATATCGACAGTGATACCTCGTTAACAAGTCTCAGTGACTGCTTCCTGGCTTCCTCAGAAGTCAATTCAATGCAAGCCAGAGTGGGAAACCCTATTGACCGACTGTATTCCATGCAGAGTTCCTACTTTGCATCATGAGGGCTTCCGACACTTTGTTCCCTACAAAAACAATAAAAAACGGACCCTTAGAGACTATCGACAGCCATATCTGTGCAGTTCTCCTCCCCGAACCCCTCTGAGCTGAGCTGTGAGCAAAAGTTCAGAACATACCAAGCGATTGGATGACCTCAAGGCCCGGAAAACTTTGGAAAAAAAGCATGAGCAGCGACCTCAATTTTTTTTCCATTTAAGATGAACGATAATTGTAAAAAATAAAATGGAAGAATACAGTATTTGTATAGAATTGTGTACAAAATAGATTTTTTTTTTCCCCTCTAGAGTATCGGAAAACCGAAGCCACTGATAAAAGGTTTCCCTTGTCTTCTCTGAAACTGCATGAGTGTCACCGTGATGTGGAATTATCAAATTTGAACTGTGACAAGTTATTGTAAATGTGACGTTTTAAACTATTTTATTATTATTTTTTCTTTCTAAATTTTGATTTGATTTTCTCCATAGACAAGAAGGGTAGTTTTTAGCCATTATATCATACGAGCTGGACGATGATTTCTCAGAGTCATTGCCGTCAGGGGAAGGACTGCATGTTTTTCTGGAGAGAAATCCCATTTTTTATTTTTTTTTATTTTAAATTAATGGTCTTATGTTCCTTTAAGGTGCTTTAAAGATGAAAAAAGGATAAAAAAAAATGAAAAGAAAAAAAAAACAACCTAATTTAATAAAACTTACAACAGTAAAGAATTCTGTCATTTTATAAATGGTCAACTCAAAAATGTTACTTCTTAATTTTCTAAAGGTAAACTACTGATAAATTTCCTAGAATTCCGGATTTGCTTTACCTTAAAGGTCATGCACATGGCAAAGCATGGATCTAAAAAAAATACAGATGATGTCCGTGTGCATTCCGTGTTTTGTGGAACAGTTGGCCCCTAAGGCCCCTTTCACACGGGCGAGAATTCCATGCGGGTACAATGCGTGAGGTGAACGCATTGCACCCGGACTGAATCCGGACCCATTCACTTCAATGGGGCTGTTCAGATGAGCAGTGATTTTCACGCATCACTTGTGCGTTGCGTGAAAATCGCAGCATGTTCTATATTCTGCGTTTTTCACGCAACGCAGGCCCCATGAAATGAACGGGTTTGCGTGAAAATCGCAAGCATCCTCAAGCAAGTGCGGATGCGGTGCGATTTTCACGCATTGGTTGCTAGGAGATGATAGGGATGAGCAACCCCGGACCCCATTAAAGTGTATTCACTGTATTTTTTTCCCTAATTTCATGGTTATAAATGAAAATATTAGCATTCTTAATACAGAATGCTTACTAAAATGTGGCTTTAGGGGTTAAAAAAATAAATAAAATGAACTCACCTCATCCTGTTGTTCGAAAAGCCGGCTTCATCTTCTTTCTTCTTCTTTCAGGACCTGCCAGGATTTCTATCTTCATTCAGCAGGACCTGCGCTGACGCCACCGCGCTCACCACGTGGTGAGTGCGATGACGTCAGCGCAGGTCCTGCTGAATAAAGATAGAAATCCTGGCAGGTCCTGAAAGAAGAAGAAAGAAGATGAAGCCGACTGCGCGAACAACAGGATGAGGTGAGTTAATTTTATTTTTATTTATTTTTAACCCCTAAAGCCACATTTTAGTAAGCATTCTGTATTAAGAATGCTATTATTTTCCATTACAACCATGTTATAATGGAAAATAATAAAGTATACAGAACACCGAACCCAAACCTGAACTTCAGTGAAGAAGTCCGGGTTCGGATCTGGGTACAACGTTCAGTTTTTTATCACGCGCGTGCAAAAACTGAACATCGGAACGCAATCGCAGTCAAAACTGACTGCAATTGCGTACCTACTCGCACGATTTTCCCTGATCGCAGACACAACGCATCCGGACCTAATCCGGACACGCTCCTCTGCAAGGGGCCTAATAGAACAGTCCTATCCTTGTCAGTAATGCAGACAATAATAGGACATGTCCTATTTTTTGGCGGAGCGGACATTTTTTCTGGACCCACTAAAATCAATGGTTCTGCATACGGTGTGAGAAAAAAAAAAAAACGGACGCGGGAAGAAAATACGTTCGTGTGCATGAACACTTACATGGGAATTACTGGGCAGTCTTCAAGTTCTTTAGTTGATTGTAGTATGTAATCATTGTATCATTCCTATAATGTTAAAGGGGTTTTCTGACTTTTTTATACTGATGGCCTATCCTCTGGATTGATCGTCAATTTCTGATCGGTGGGAGTCCGACACTCGGGACCCTCGCCGATCAGCTGTCTGGGGAGTCCACGGCCTTCTTGCAGCTTGCCCTAGGCCAGTGATGTCACATTCATCGGTCACGTGGCCTAGAAGCAGCTCAGTTCCACTCAAGTTAATAGGCCTCTATACAATCTGCTGTGGGGAAGCAGCGGCATCGGGGACTCCTGACGATCAGATCCTGATAACCTATCCCGAGGATAGGTCCTCAGTATAAAAAAAGTCGGAAAACACAGATAAGCTGTTTTGCAGTAGCTCGGGAACTGGAAGAGCAGCTCCACTGAAATGAATGGGATGCAGTTGCTAGCTTTGTCGACTACAGAATGGACGGAGCTGTGTAGTTTCAGCACAAGCTATTTGGGAAGAGCTGATCGGCAGGGTTATAATGATGACCTTGAGGATAGGCTATCAATATTAAAATCCTAGTCAACCCCTTTAAGGCCCTCATACACATAAAAGTAAAGTCAGCCGAACCGCCCTGATTTTGGCAGGCACAGCTGACTATCTTATGTGTGAGGGTGTGCAAACATGGGAAAGAAGGAGCAGGCATACTCAATTGCAACATGCCTGATGCTATGTCTTTAAGGGCTCATTCACAGGACCGTATGAATGAGTCCGCATCTGTTCAGCAGAACGGGTGCGGACCCATTCATTACAATGTGCACCATGTGCTGTCCGCATCCATTGTTTCGTTCCGCGGCCCCGCAAAAAAGATAGAGCATGTCCTATCATACTGCCGGCCATGTGCGCTTCGCAAAATGCAGAACGCACACGGGCAAATTGCAGACCACAAAACACTACGGTCATGTGAATGCGCCCTAGGAGTGATAAGCCGATAAGTGTCTGGCGGCCGCTTACTCCATCCTTCCCATTGAGAACACATGCATGCTTGGACAAACTGTGTGTGAATGGGGAAGTCAGGAGGAATAGCTGTCGAAGGTGTGTGACCATGCCGTCAATCTAAAAAGCAGAGCTACAATATAAAGCATGGTGGAGAGAGAGAGCTCTAAATGGAATTGAGGAGGTGAATTTAAGACTATTTCCCAGCAGACTATAGAGAGAGACTATGTCCAAGCTTCATTTTAGCTTTGCTCCATTAGATCACAGCTAGCCAATAAAGAAGAGAATATATAGCGGGTAAGCAGAAATGCTATTAGGCTAACTATATTAGAGGGGTTGTCCGCTTAATTTATCAGATTGGTGGGGGTCCAACACCCGGCACCCCTGCCGCTTAGCTGTTTGAAGAGGAGGCCGCGCTCCATGCCAGCGCGGCCTTCCCTGCATCGTTTACCTGCTCGCCATTGAAACGGCAGTGGTGAGCAGGTGTAATTACACCTAAGCCGTCCCATTCACTTCTGTGAGACGGCTCCTTCCTATACACTTGAATACTACAGAGCCGTCCCATAGTAGTGAATGGGCGGCTTCTTGCAATTACACTGCTCACCACTGTGGTTGCGATGGCGAGCAGGTAAAAGGTGAAGAGAAGGCAGAACTGGCATACAGCTGATCGTCAGGGGTGCCGGGTGTCCAACCCTCACTGATTATGATATTGAAGACCTATTCTGAGGATGGGTCATCAATATAAATAAGGCGGACATCCCCTTTAACTATAATTAACACTTTTAGCAGTGATCCGCTGGGTCACTGCAATCTCTCTTTCCTCTGTCTCCTTCGATCTCTCTCCTGTTTCTCTTTCTCTCTCCTGTCTCTTTCTGTCTCCCTTCTCTCACCTCTCTCTCGCCTTGTCTATCTTTTTCCTCTCTCTCCCCCCTATCTCTTCTTTCTCTCAATTCTCTCTTTCTCCCCTATCTCTCTCCTGTCTCTCTCTGTCGCCCTTCTCTCTCTCATCTCTCTCTGTCGCCCTTCTCTCTCTCTCTCTCTCTCGTCTTTCTCTCTCCTCTCTCTCCTTTTCCCCTATCTCTCTCCTGTCTCTCTGTCGTCCCTGTCTCTCGTCTTTCTCTTCTCTCTCTGCCCCCCATTTTCTCCTTTCTCTCTCTCATCTCTCTCTGTCGCCCTTCTCTCTCTCTCTCTCTCGTCTTTCTCTCTCCTCTCTCTTTCTCCCCTATCTCTCTCCTGTCTCTCTGTCGCCCCTGTCTCTCGTCTTTCTCTTCTCTCTCTGCCCCCCATTTTCTCCTTTCTCTCTCTTATCTCTCTCTGTCGCCCTTCTCTCTCTCTCTCTCTCTCTCTCGTCTTTCTCTCTCCTCTCTCTTTCTCCTCTCTCTCCCATTCCTCCGTCCCAAAATTCTCCCGAACTAAAACACCTAAGATTCTGATTTTATAGAATCAATTTGCCCATCTCTACCTGCACCGTAAAATAAAGAAAAATGAATAGAAATGAAATATTTTTACTTAATGCCACTTCATAGAATAAAAAACTGTAGAAACTAAAAAAAATATTACGTGCAAATTTTTGTTAAAACTGTAGAAACAAAAAAAAAAAAATATTACGTGCAAATTTTTGTTAAAATGAACTCCGTGTTTAACGGAAACCAACTGCTCTGTCTATAGTACACAATCCAAATATTGTCCATATTTATCAACCGTGCAATCCCCTCCAGGGCCCCGAGTCAATATGACAAGCTGATGATCACTGAAGGTTTTATCCCGTGGAAAAGACTCTGGAGATTAAGGCCTGACCTCTGGCCTTGTGGATTTTATTTCTCAAGTGTCCCACAAGAGCCAGCGGGGAATAGGAAGGTTTAAACTCAGGCAGAATGAGGATCGTCTCAATAACATGGGACCTTCTGTGGCAAATACCGGGAATTTCAGCACCTGCCGAATTATAAATGCCAATTATACATAAGGGAGAAGGGAGGTCGGAGGTCGCTGCGCGGTTTATTGCTTTCTGCCCCTAATGATTGCCGTTATGTAGAACGTTAACCCCTTCGGTGCTGGTGGGGCAGCTTCCTTTTCCATCACACTTAATTAGCTGTGCGGATTCCTTGCCGAAGAAGATTCATTAGCCTGGAAATGATGCATTGTTATGCGGGGAGGATGGCACATCATGGTAACCTCGTTATGGAATCTGAAGTGGTGAAGCGGGGGCTCAGGGGGCTGTTCAAATAAAATCGATCTAGATTACGCCTTTAAATGATGACAGACCTGTGATTGCTGTAGTCTGGATTTAAGGATGGGGTAACATGAGGGGAAATATAACATGAGCAGGACATATTCAATATTTGATGTGTACAATGGATTGGAAAACTCTCACAGTATAATAGATGGTGATTTAAAGGGAATGTGCCATCAGAAAGTGACCTTAATGATAGTTTAATGATGTTATTTTTCAGTTTCCATGTCACTATCTATCGGTAAAAAAAGAAAAAAATCCTAAAATCCTGCATTTTCACACTAAGCCTACTAATAGAATCACAATTCCTGTACTGTAGAGATCACTTTTTCAGCAGTCATCTCATTATCTTGACAGGCAGGATTACAATAAATGAAAAAAAAACCTATATATAGATAACACATGATTCACTATTCACAATAGGTGATAATCACAGCTCATCCAGTCCCCTATTAAGTTTCTAGACCAATCTAGACATATCAAGTTTTAATGTTAAACATATTTTAAGGTGTTTTGATGATATTTTTCAATTTCCATGTTGTGGCAGGCGCAGCACTATGAAGTGCCTTTTGCGCTGTGGCATTAGAAGAATTTTGATATCTCTGACTTTCAGTCTAACCAGACTGTCTATTACTCTGTTATTTCTTTAGCGCCGTTCTATGGAAACAATAGGTTTAAAGAACGCACCAAATGCTTGAAATAACTTCTTTATTAACTTCAACTTTTCTTCATATATAACACTGCCATCTCCGCTGCAGATAGTCCATGTACAAAACACGTGTTGAAAAGATATCACAAAATGGCAGTATGCATAAGATGGTGGTTCAACTGTTCAATCTTGTCATTCAACATAAAATGGTGGATATATTTCTCTCTTGAGTATCTGTACTCTCACTTTAAGTTATTTAAGCACTTTATGATCTCTCTGAGAGGTAAATCTGAGGTCTAACTAATAGTTCTGCTTGCTCAACTTGGTTTGCAGTTTTCAGTATGCAATTGCTTATGATCTGGTATGAGCAGTTCGTAGTTTGTAAGCAATATGTATGGAATCTGGTTTGTACGCTTGAAATTTGCTTGTATGGTATCTGTAGTTTACAATAGGTGGAACTGTAAGTAAACACATATATATCTAGTTCAGTATACAGTTCTGAACACAATACTAACAATATGAACATTATATAACTTGTTTTAAATACCTATATTGGCCTCTTGTTCCCATAAAACTCAGCTCTCAGTGGAGTGAATGTCTCTTCAGCTCCTGTCTCTGGTGAATAATGATTCTAGCAGCAGGAGCTGGGGGAATTCCCAGACAGGCTGTGTGTGAGGCTGGCTGTGATTGGTGAAAACTCTTGCTGTGTGAGAAGCTGGCTGTGATTCGTCTCGACTTCTGCCCAGCAACAACAGATTAACACTATGATTTCTGTTGTTTTTGCTGTGTCACTGAGCTTACCTTACACTATAAAATGAATCTTAAAAGCATATTATCTTTTTTTGTTTCTGTGAACACAAAATATAAAAGTTATATGACATCCAAAACATGATGTCAGTAAATAACTCTGCTTTTGTCTTTAACACATAAACATAGCAACTGTATTAAGGTTATTAGCAGGTCTAGCTGTATACACATATAAGGCTATGCTAGCAACCTAGGACAGGTCTTAGCTGGCCAGCTACACATGTCACCAGCTATATTATAAAAAAAATCCCCAAATCCTGCATTTTCCAACTGACCTCTAAGCCGACTAAAAAATAAGATGAAAGTTCCAGTTCTGTAGAGATAACTTTTCAGCAGTCATCTCTTTATCTTGACAGGCAGGATTACAATGAACGAAAAACACCTATATATAGATAACACATGATGATTCACCATTCACAATAGGTGATAATTACAACTCATCCAGTCCTCTATTAAGTTTCTAGACCAATCTAGACCTATCAAGTTTTAATGTTAAATATATTTTACAGGTGTTTTGATGATATTTCTCAGTTTCCATGTCACTATCTATATTTAAAAACAAAATCCTGAATCTTCACACTAACCTCTAAGCCTACTAACAGGATGAAAGTTCCAGTTCTGTAGAGATAACTTTTCAGCAGTCACCTCATTATTATGACAGACAGAATTACAATGAATGAAAAAACAACTATATCTAGATAACACATGATCCAACATTCAGAATAGGTGATGATCACAGATTATCAAGATCCCCTACCTTCTCAATGACCTCAGCACAGGTTACAGAAAACTATAGAAGTTAATGAGCTGTTGTGCCTGTGGTCCATATAGCTATTGTAGAGCATATCTCTAAATGCTGTTAACAGCAGCTCATGCAAGATGGCTGCTCCAATAATAATATATTTATTTTTTTATATTTATAATATAATCATATATATTTTTTTTTTAAATACAATAATAAAATAATAGCAGATTGAAAAAAGTAAATGCATCACTATCTGGTATAAATAGTTAAAATATAGATGATACCTTTCCTTTAAAGAGTCTGTGACCATGGTAGAGTAGATTCACTTTGGATTAAGGTATGGATAGGTTAGTAGTGGGAGAAATAACACTCTCTAAATGGTCTCTTAAGGACCAATCGGGAAAACAGATCTGATGAGTTCCACCCCCGATGAGATATGTGACTCCTCGTAGGTCTACTAAATGGATGAAAGAGAACTAGATTTTTGGAAAGCTATTACAGGGATGGAATATTTAGCAATCTAGTCTACTTTGAATGGACATAATGCAAATGTATTAAGTTAAAGGGAAGACATCATTGACTACAAGAGGCTTCCGATGTGACCAAACTCAGACAAGAGAAAAAGTGGTATGGTCCTTTCTTATACTTGGTGTCTGTCCATTTAGCGATCAATGGAAGTCACATCTGCTGACTCCTACCAGTAGGTCATCAATGGCATATCCTCGTGATGTGTCATCAGTGTCTGTACTGAGGAAACCCCTTTTTCCACAAAAAGGAACCTTTACTAGAAAGACAAATAATTCAGCAATCCCACCAAAGTTGTGGACAAATGATACCTAGTGATGGCCTGAATGGAAATGCAACCACCCATATGTGTGGCTCAATTTGGTTTAAGCTTAGTTAGAAAATTCTGCTGAGTGTTTAGTATTTCCGCTGGGATTTTTTAAATCCCATTCATAAATACTGTAACATAAAGCAAAATTGAGGTGGAATCTGTTCTCCCAAATTCTACTGAACCAAACGTAGATCACCATAGGATTATATGATAATCGATCTAAGTTCAGTAGAAATGGAGGAAAGGTGGCAGGTTTTGACCCCCTAATAATATAAAATATGGTAGGTTTATTCCTGCAACTAGAGGTGAGCGAATTTCTTTAAATTCGATTTGGGTCCAATTTGAACAAATCTAATGTAGTAATGTCCATTTCGATTTGGACCCGAATTGATTTGACCCAAACTGAAAGTGCTTCAATTGCCCTGAAAAGCTGTGGATGACATTCTGGTTTCTTGCTCACAAAGGTTGAGTGACATAGCTTCCAGATTTGGGGGAATCAAGAGTAACTATGATCCAAAACATGTACATTTTTAAGTGTGCACACTGATCGGCCATGACATTGACACCACCTGCCAAATATTGTGTAGGTTCACTTTATAGTGCTAAAACAATATTTACCCATCAAGGCATAAACTCCCCAAGACCTCTATGGTATATGGCGAGTATCACACTGTATCTGCTCACCTGTCTTCTCATCATATACTGGCTGTAAGGAGCAGTGTACCCTGAACTGTCCCTACCTGCTTACATGATCTGCCCTAAGCAGCGGCCCACAACTGGTCGACAGCCCCTTCCTAAATAAGTGCAGGGGTCTATACGGGAGGTAAGGCCAGGAAAAAAAATAAACTAACAACAGATCGTCAGCCACAAAACTAGTACAAATGTTGGAGAAAGACAAACTGGGTTCAGAACAAGGAAGGCAACACTAAGCCAAATCAAGAACCATAAATCAGGAGTCAGAACTGCACAAATTCAATCCCGGAGAACCAACGGAGGAACCAGAAATAGATAAATCAGACACAATACAAAACTAGAGTCAGAACCATGAAGAAACGGGTCCAAATCAGAGGTAACAAATCTGGTTGGCAAATCCACCGCAAAAGGCAAGTGAGACCATCCAGAGGAAAAAACACCAATCACAGGCAACCTGTGGCCAGCAGATTGCCTGTTTAAATAGATTGAGCTTCCCAGTTAGCGTGTTGGACAACCGATTGCTGATGGCTCTGCCTTCAGAGTAGTGGGGGTGCCGGCCTCAGAGTGAGCAGGTCCCTGGCATCCTGGTGCCATCTCTTCTAGGATGTAAAAGAAAAATGATTCATCAGAACAGGCCACCTTCTTCCATTGGTCCATGATTCAGTTCTGATGCTCACCTTTCCATTTTAGTGGTTTTCAGCAGTGGATAGGGGCCATCACGGTCATCCTGGCCGCAAATAACTGCACAAATTCACAAGTAAAATGGAGCAGTCAGTTATCTCAAAGCCATGTGACTATTGGTCACCACAGGGGGGGCATGCTTTTGGTAAGATGTTGTCAGCCTTAATGTTATGGTTGATCAGTGTTTGTAATTGACTGAAGACGATAGGTTATGACAGGATCTGAGTTTCCTTTACTTTGTCTTCTCTAAATGGTTTTAGGGAACAGTGATAAGCGGCAGGAGCAATATTCGAATTTGCCATATTTTGCAAATATTTGTCATATATTCGCGTATTCGAGAATTCCCGATCTCCAGTCACTATTTTCTTAAATTGCGAAAATCGGAAAATTTGCGATAAAAATTTGCGATATGAAAATTCGCGATCAACACTAATCCTAAAGTCAAAGATATTGCAGCCTTCTCATTGGCAAACAAGCAAGAAGCAGTGAGGGATCATAGGTACTGATAAAAAAAAAAATTGAATATTCGCGATTACGAAGATATAGCACTATATTCTAAATATTCGTGAATTCTCAAAGTGGCAATATTCGCACTAAAAATTTGTGATTAGAATATTTGCGATCAACACTATTAGACCTTTTCACATGGGCGTCGCGTGTGAGGGCCAGACAAGATGCACAATTTCTCTGCGTGAGTGAAAAGCATTTTAATGCGTTTTGCACACGCGTAAGAAAAATCTGCATGTTTGGTACCCAGACCCGAACCCGGACTTCTTCACAGAAGTTCGGGTTTGGGATTGGTGTTGTGTAGATTTAATTATTTTTCCCTTATAACATGGTTATAAGGGAAAATAATAGCATTCTTAATACAGAATGCTTAGTAAAATGTCCATTGAGGGGTTAAAAATAATAAACAAATTTAACTCACCCCATCCACTTGATCGCGTAGCGGATCTCCTCTTCTTTCTACTTTCTTCAGGACCTGGCTAAAGGACCTGCGATCATCACATGGTCCATCACGGCACATAGCCCTAGTTAAATGTCCAGAGAGTACCCAGATCAGCCCAAGGAGGGTGGTCCCCACTGTTGCTGCCTACTCAGAGATCTCTAATGTCAGTGGTGGTGAAGGTGACGATGATGACGTGTCCAGGGACGTCACGTGGGTGCCCACAAGAGAGGAAGAGGAGGAGGGAGGAGAAGGAGGAGAAGCAGGCAGAACTCGCAGTGCACAGGAGTGCAAATGTATCTGGAGCGAGCCATCCACCATGCACGGTCACATCTGGCGCTCCCAGGAGGCCGGCACATGGCTCCGCAGTGTGGACATTTTTTTAACGTGTCAGCTGCTAACAATAGTGTTGCCATCTGCAGCCTGTGCTGTCAACGCATAAGTCGCGGTAAGCCCAACACTCACCTAGGGACGACCGCCTTAAGAAGGCACCTGGCCTCCCATCACCGAGCCCAGTGGGAGCACCGTCAGAACCCACAAAGCCACACTCCCGGCGCTCCACATCCTGCCTCTTCTCCTTCTCCTCCCATTTGTCCTCCACTCCACCTTCCACCGTGCTATTGTCGCGTTCATCTGGCAAAAGGCAGGCTTCCGTGGCCCAAATGTTCGAACGTAAAAAGTTGATGACACCTGATAACCCTCTTGCCCGACGGCTGACCGTTGGCTTGTCGGAACTGCTAGGCCGCCAACTATTGCCATATAAACTGGTGGACTCGGAGGCCTTTAGAAAATTTGTGGCCATTGGCACACCCCAATGGAAGGTCCCCGGAAGGAAATATTTCTCCCAGAAGGGCATCCCAGAGCTATATGACCATGTTCATCAGCAAGTGAATGTATATCTGGCACACAGTGTCGGTGCCAAGATACATCTGACCACAGACACGTGGTCTAGCAAACACGGGCAGGGAAGGTACATAACATTTACTGCCCACTGGGCGAACCTTCTGACGGCCGTCAAGCATGCAACCCGTGGCACCGGTGTGGATTTGGTGTTACCGCCACAGATTGCATGCAGGCCTGCCTCTTCTTCTCCTCCTTCTACTACATTCTCCGTCTCCTCCTCGGCTGACTCCTCCGTTTCCACTGCTACTGCCTCTTCCGCTGCACCCCCCCCCCCAGCTCCCCAGAACCTATTCGACGTGCCAGGTGAGACGTTGCCATGCTGTTGTGCCTGCAAGCCAAGAGCCACATCGGTCCTGCACTCCTTTCAGCTCTGCGGTCACAGGCCGATGAGTGGCTAACCCCGCTCAATTTGACAGTTGGTAAAGTGATGTGCGACAACGGTGCCAATCTGCTGAGCGCACTGAAACAGGGCAAAATGACGTGCATGGCACACGTGCTGAACTTAGTCTTGCGATTCATTGCCAAATACCCTGGGGTCCCGGACATCCAGGAAAATCTCTGTGTTATCGAATTTAAACTATTATCATTCGTTTTTTTTTTTCAAGAGGGCGGGTTTCGTTAGCCATGTTTTTAATCCAATTTTATATTTTTAGTTCTTTTAAACAAATGTATTTGACATGTATTTGTACTGGCCTGCCGTAAAGTTGATATCCAATGACCGTCTAATCCTCCAGCTACATAATCACTTGATCTTTTATGTACGTTGAATGCATAATTTTTGGAGCCTGTAATCTAACTGGCCAACAGTAAAATTGTTATAAGGTGACCGTCTAATGTACCTCCAGCTACATAATCACTTGATGTTTTCTGTCCAGTAAATTAATAATTTTTGGGGCCAGTAGTCCACTGGCCTGCAGTAAAATTGACATCCAATGACCGTCTAATATACCTCCAGCCACATAAACACTTGATGCTTTCTGTCCGGTTAATGAATAATTTTTGGGGCCTGTAGTACACTGGCCTGCAGTAAAATTGACATCCAATGACCGCCTAATATACCTCCAGCCACATAATCACTTGATGTTTTTTTGGCCGTTGAATGAATAATTTTTGGGGTCTGTAGTACACTGGCCTGCCGTAAAATTGACATCCAATGACCGTCTAATATACCTCCAGCCACATAATCACTTGATGTTTTTGTCCGTTGAATGATTAATTTTTGGGGACTGTGGTCCACTGGCCTGCAGTAAAATTGATATCCATCAACCGTCTAATGTACCTCCAACCACATAATCACTTGATGTTTTCTGTCTGTTTAATGCCTAATGTTTGGGGCCTGTACTCCACTGGCCTTCGGTAAAATTGATATCCAATGACCGTCTAATATACCTCCAGCCACATAATCACTTGATGTTTTTTGTCCGTTGAATGAATAATTTTTGGGGCCTGTGGTCCACTGGCCTGCAGTAAAATTGATATCCATTGACCATCTAATATACCTCCAGCCACATAATCACTTGATCTTTTCTGTATGGGGAATACATAATTTTTGGGGCCTGTAATCTAACTGGCCAACAGTAAAATTGGTATACGGTGACCGCCTAATGTACCTCCAGCCACATTATCAATTGTTCTTTTTTGTACGGTGAATGAATAATGTTTGGGGCCTGTACTCCACTGGCCTGAAGTAAAATTGATATCCAATGACCGTCTAATATACCTCCAGCCACATAATCACTTGATGCTTTCTGTCCGGTGATTGCCTAATGTTTGGGGCCTGTACTCCCGTGGTCTAAAATAAAATTTTCCTAGGCTCCAGCAAGGCACATTTTTGACAGTTTCCCTTTAAGATGCATAAAAATGGCCCCTGATTAAAATACATATTTTTTGTGGGAATCTTTGCCAATGATCCCTCTCTGGTATGTCACTGTCCATGTTGTGGGACGATTTGTGCACTTCTAGTAAGTAGTTGGTGGCTGCAAATATGACCTGAAGGTTTTTCTGGTTCGCCTGCTATTAAAGTGAATGGGGCCCGCCGTGAAATTGCGGTTCGCGAACATTTGATCGCGTTCGCCAATCGTCCCGGCCGATGTTCGTCCATCACTAAACAGGACAGTCTCTATACTCCAGAGGTGGTTGGTACTAGTAACAGGACAGTCTCTATACTCTATACACTGGGCAAATATTTTTTAAGCTGTTTTTGCAGCAGTTTTTGTTGCTGGCGACTGCATTTTCATCGTTGATTAACCCTTGCTGAAATATTCAGCATTGTTTAAAAAACAGCACTGACTCCCATTGAAATGAATAGGAGGCAGATTGGAGGTGTTTTTGAAGCTCATTTTGAGTGGAGAAAACTCAGAGCTGGAAACATCTCAGTGTGAATGTACTCTAAGAGCAACAATGATCATCTGAGAAAATACTTATTATCATTGGTCAGTAATATCTTACTATAACAAGGATATTCTAAGCTTTGAACCTCTCTGATATGACCACGTTACCATCTTCTCTAATAAGCCTGTAGTAGGTTTTCCATCTTGTGTCTGAAGCTTTCTGCTCACAAGTGTCTCATTGTCTCATATCTGATGATTCAATCTCTGCGTTCCTCACCACCTTCTGGTTCCTTTATTTTGCCACAAACAGGTTTTAGATGGGATTGCACTGATCTCTCTACTTATTTCAAGGGCACTTGAGTTTCTAAAGACATCAAAAGATTCCTCCTTATGTATTGTCTGAACTTATCTCATTGCTTGGAGGCAAATCACAGCTGGGAACAACCGGCAGAAACACATACTTACTGTACTCACATAGGCGAGCGCACCGACCTCCCATACAAGACCTTACACAAATGAGCAGTGAGAAAGAAAAACGAATTAGGTAGAGAAATCTGTGTCCATTTACATCAAGTAAATATCTGTATCTATCTATTTACTTATCTCATATATATCTATCTATCTATCTATCTATCTATCTATCTATTATCTATCATCTATCTATCTATCTACGGTATCTATCTATCTATCTATCTATCTATCTACGGTATCTATCTATCTATCTATCTATCTATCAATCTAATTATCTATCTATTTACTTATCTCATATCTATCTATCTATCTATCTATCTATCTATCTATCTATCTATCTATCTATCATCTACTACCTATATATCTACCTATCTATCTCTATATCTATTTATCTACTATCTATCTATTTACTTATCTCATATCTATCTATCTATCTATCTATTATCTATCTATCAATTATCTATCTATCTATCTATCTATCTGTCTATCTATCTATCAAATCAAATCAAATAAGCTTTATTGGCAGGACTAAATACATTTTAGCATTGCCAAAGCAAGTGGGAAATAATTGGGTAGGGTTGGGGGATGGGGACATGTACAGGGTGGGGGTATAAGAGTCCATAGTATATCAGGCTCCTCTCGGTCTATGGCAGGCAGTAATATATTGTGCTGCTGTGGCCGCTGTGTTCTCCTCTTCCCCCAGCAGTATGGAGAGTCTCTCTTCCTCCTCCATGGAGGTGAAGTCTGGGCAGAGATCAGACAGTCTCCTGAAGTGAGTCTCCATTATTGCTGAGTATTTGGGGCACCGCAGCAGGAAATGAGCCTCATCCTCCACGGTCGCCTGGTCGCACTGCTGGCACAGTCTGCTCTCCCTGGGCATGTACCTCTGTCGATGACGCCCGGATTCAATGAGCAGGCTGTGGGCGCTCAGTCTGTACCGGCTCAGGATCTGTCTGTCTTTTGGATTGGGGAGTTTCTCCAGATATGGGGCCAGTTTGTACTCCCTCTGCAGGCTCTGGTATACTGTCAGCTTCTGGGATGTTCTTATGTCGTTTTTCCAGACGCTAATATACTCCTCTTTGTACTTGTGTATCGTCCTCTGGATTTCACCCTTTGTCAGGCTATATTAGTTGGGGCTTGGGCAGGCTGGGCTTGGGTGACTTGTTGCAGGGTGCTTTGTTTTTCTGGGGCTTCTTGGTGTAGCGAGGCTTTGTGATGGTAGGAGCTGGGACTGCTGCTATGTAGATGGGCTCTGAATGATAGCGCCCTCTTCTGTACAGCAAAGTAGAGTGGGAATCTGCCCAGTTCTGCTCGACAGGCGCTGTTTGAGGTGCTCCTGTGGACCTGGAGAAGGTGTTTGCAGAGTTCTAGGTGGAATAGTTCTGTTGGCCCAGAGTCCCACTTTGCCCGGTCTGGGTATATGTCTGGGCCCCAGACTTCGCTGCCATACAGGAGGATTGGGGCGATGATGGTGTCAAGGATTTTAAGCCAGACGGTCACTGGTGCTTTAAGGTGATACAGACGCCTTCTGATGGCATAGAAGGTTTTGCTCGCCTTGTCTTTCAGTATTTCCATGGCTTTCTTAAAATTCCCTGATTGGCTGATTTCTAGGCCCAGGTAGGTGTAGCTGTCTGTTTCTGAAATTGGACAGTTGTTTAGCAGGAAGGGAGGACGCCCGGCTGCTTTTTGATTTCTTTTCTGGAACACCATGATGTTGGTTTTCTTTGGATTGATGGGCAGTGCCCATGTGTTACTGAACTTCTCCAGGATTTTCAGGTTATCTTGGAGACCTTTCTCAGTTGGCGATAGTAGCAGAAAATCATCTGCATAAAGGAGAAATTTCACCTCAGTGTCATGGAGGGTGAGACCAGGTGCTGTGGAGGACTCCAGAGCCGCCGCCAGCTCATTGATGTAGATGTTAAACAGGGTTGGACTGAGGCTGCAGCCCTGTCTGACTCCTCGGTTCTGCTGGAAATAAGCCGTTCTCTTCCCATTTACCTTCACGCTGCATCTGTTCTCAGTGTAGGAGCTTCTGATGACATCATATGTTTTTCCTCCTATTCCGCTTTCAAGAAGTTTCAGGAATAGGCCCGGATGCCACACTGAGTCAAAGGCCTTCTTAAAGTCCACAAAGCAGGCATAGATCTTTCCCTGCTTTGTATTGTGGACATGGCTCTTGATGAGGCTCTGCAGGGTGTAGATGTGGTCCGTGGTGCGGTGGTTTGGTATGAAGCCTGCTTGGCTTCTGCTGAGGATGTTGTGCTGGGTGAGGAAGCTGAGGATCCTCTTATTCAGGATACTGCTGAGGAGTTTTCCCAGGTTGCTGCTGACACATATCCCTCTATAGTTGGCTGGGTCATACTTGTCTCCGGCCTTGTGTATGGGGGTGATGATGCCCTGGTTCCAGCTCTGGGGGAAGTAGCCGGCACTCAGCACAACATTGTAGAGTTTTACTAATGCGACCTGGATACCTGGCAGGCTGTATTTGATCATTTCTGGAAGAATCCCATCTGGGCCGCTGGCTTTTTTACTCTTTATCATTAAGATCCTCTCTGTTATCTCCTGCAGCGTGATCGGTGTGTCTAGAGGGTTTTGGAAATCTTTGATTTTTTCCTCCATATCCTTCAGCTTTTTCGTGATTTCTTTTTGTTCTGGGCTTTGATCCTCCCTCGAAATGGCTTTGTACAGGTCCTTGAAGTACTGGAGCCAGATGTTGCCATTTTGGATGTGGAGGTTGGTGTTCTTGCTGGTTTTGTCCATCTGCTTCCATAGTTCCCAGAAGCAGTTGTCCTGGAGAGCGTCTTGGAGTTGGAGGAGCTTGGTTGAGATGTTGCCTTGCTTTTTCTTTCTGAGGGTATTTTTGTATTGCCTTTGTATGTTGTTGTAGGCTTCCCTCAGGCTGGGGTTGTTCGGATCTTGGTGTTTCCTATTTGAGGCCATTCTTAGCGCCTTCCTTATATCTTTACACTCCCGGTCAAACCAGCTGTTGGGTTGTTGCTTTTTTGGCCTTCTGTTGCATCTTTTGAGGTCAGACATTTCCGCCATGGTGCAAAGTATATTATTAAAGTCCCTTACCGCGAGATTTACTCCTTCTGGATTCAGCTCATACACTTTCCTATGGAAGTTATGGAGCATCTCCTGGATCTCTGTGCTGTTTATGGTCTCCATATACTTTGGGGCTGACATCTTGGACCATTTAAAAGATGGAGGTAGGCTGAAGAGGCCGGTCTGCTGAGATGTTTGTGCTGGTAGTTTACTTGTGGATTTTATGTATAGGAGCAGTTGGTTGTGGTCTGACAGGTGTGTCTGTGGGGTGACTATGAAGCTACTAACATTTTTGGGGTCCATATCTGTGATGGCATAGTCTACCACACTGTTGCCTACATAGGAGTTTAGGGTATATCTACCAAGAGAGTCTCCCTTGGTGCGGCCATTGAGAATATGAAGTCCGAGGCTTCGACATAAGTTCAGCAATGTTCTGCCACTTTTGTTTACTGTGCTGTCATAGCTGTTCCTCTCAGTGTGTACTGAGCTGTCACAGTCAGTGTCTGCTCTGAATATATAGACATTTCCGTCAGTTGTCAGGTAGTCTCTCTCCCTCCCTGTTCTTGCATTGAGGTCTCCAAAGATCAGAACATTGCCCAGGGCCTGGAAATGGGCGGCTTCCCTCTGTAGGATCTCAAAGCTGTCGGGGTTGAAGTATGGAGACTCTGGTGGAGCTATGTATGCTGCACAGAGGTAGATGTCAGCCGGAGAGGTGAGGATGGAGCGCTATGCAGCTATCTATCATAACTCTATATAAAATAAATATATATCAAACTATGTATCTATTTATTATAACCTGATCTATACCTATCTATCTAAACTCAATATAATATTCTATATTTATTAAACTATTTATTTATAGAATAAAGTATATAGATAATAATATTACAACCTACTGCCTTCTACATAGTAGATAGATATAGAAAGCTATAGATAGACCAATATATATATATATATATATATATATATATACTTTAATGGTTCTTTCTTTGACCACCAATATCCATAGAGCCAGTGGATGTTTATCGACATATAAAGGTGGGTCCCCATCTCAAATAGCCAAAAAGGAGGAAATAAATGTCTCTCTTAACTGTTCATGTATGATTTGGATGGTCATTCCTCTGACCGGTCACCAGTGATACTGCAATGTCTGACTGGCTGCAGCGCAGATCTTTCATAACAGGCCCAATTAGCTGACAGGTATATGGACTTCCCGGACTGCGGGAGAGGAAGAGATGGTTCCTGCGCAGTCTATTCTGGCCGCGTTGTACTCATACACCCTTGTTATAATTACACATGGCTGGGAGCGATCTAACGCGTCTCCCTCTCTCCGTCTGCAGGAATTGAGTGAGACCCAAAACTTTTTTTTTTTGTATTATTTCCAAGTTGCGTAAGGCATTTTTGTCTGTTACTATATTTTATTGCTTTATTTATGCAAGCATTACCATATTTTCATATTTTGTAATAGGAGAGATTAACTAGCTCATTACCTGAGCGTTGTATGATATGACTTGAAGGGGTTGTCCGGTTTCAGGAGGACACCAGATAACCCAGGGGATCCACCTGCGATAACAAAGCGATCATTACTCCCCTGTCAGATCGTGTGTTGCTGCTTTGGTTCTCCTGGCTGTGATCAATTTACCTGGCTGCAGCAGTGACATCATGTGGACAACACATGAGCTCTGCAAGGAAGTATCACATCCCACATCGCTGCTCCGGTTCTCCTGGCTTGGATCTGTGTAACCTGGCTGCAGCAGTGACATCATGTGGACAACACATGACCTCTGCAGTGTATTCACATCCTGCATGGCTGCTCCGGTTCTCCTGGGTGGGATCTGTTTACCTGGCTGCAGCAGTGACACCATGTGGATAAAGTACAGCGTCACATCCTGCGTCACTGCTACGTTTCTCCTGGGCGGGATCTGTTTACCTGGCTGCAGCAGTGACATCATGTGGACATTGGACAACACATGACCTCTGCAGTGTATTCACATCCCGCGTGGCTGCTCCGGTTCTCCTGGGTGGGATCTGTTTACCTGGCTGCAGCAGTGACACCATGTGGATAAAGTACAGCGTCACATCCCGCGTGGCTGCTCCGGTTCTCCTGGGTGGGATCTGTTTACCTGGCTGCAGCAGTGACACCATGTGGATAAAGTACAGCGTCACATCCCGCGTGGCTGCTCCGGTTCTCCTGGGCGGGATCTGTTTACCTGGCTGCGGCAGTGACATCATGTGGACATTGGACAACACATGACCTCTGCAGTGTATTCACATCCTGCGTGGCTGCTCCGGTTCTCCTGGGTGGGATCTGTTTACCTGGCTGCAGCAGTGACACCATGTGGATAAAGTACAGCGTCACATCCCGCGTGGCTGCTCCGGTTCTCCTGGGTGGGATCTGTTTACCTGGCTACAGCAGTGACACCATGTGGATAAAGTACAGCGTCACATCCCGCGTGGCTGCTCCGGTTCTCCTGGGCGGGATCTGTTTACCTGGCTGCGGCAGTGACATCATGTGGACATTGGACAACACATGACCTCTGCAGTGTATTCACATCCTGCGTGGCTGCTCCGGTTCTCCTGGGCGGGATCTTTTTACCTGGCTGCGGCAGTGACATCATGTGGACATTGGACAACATATAACCTCTGCAGTGTATTCACATCCCACGTCGCTGCTTTGGTTCTCCTGGCTCAGATCTGTGTAACCTGGCTGCAGCAGTGACATCATGTGGATAAAGTACAGCGTCACATCCTGCGTCACTGTTCTGTTTCTCCTGAGTGGGATCTGTTTACGTGGCTGCAGCAGTAACATCATGTGGATGCAACGGGGGCATCCCCCTAGGACCCTTAATAAATGTAACGAAACGCATCCCAGGTGTAGGAATGCCAAGTGGTATAGTGCGGCCTAAAATGTTCCTTTATGTGTGTCATGGTGCTCCTACCTGGATACGGCAGGACCCCAGGCTTTGGCTCTGAAGCAATAAATAGGGGGAATAATTGAGGGATTGAAGTAATAATTTGAGTCCAGACCTTGTATGAAGTTGAACAGCAGCTTTACTTGAATAAATGTTCATCCAAGACAATCTTTAAGCTTTATCTTGGCCCCAGCAGGCTTTAGCATTAAAACTGGCAGGCAAACTCATCTCTGCTACATCTGTTTCTTTCTGGCTCTGCTGTACTGACAGGCTGACTGTATGAATTTCCTTCTTCTGTCTGATGCACTACTTTCTTTGTAGTCTGGTCTGTCTCTAGATTAGTAACTTTCCTCCTGGCTCCTCAGGCTCTATGCTTTAGCCTCCATGGCCAGCAGAGCTGAGGGTGCTCTGGCTGGCATGGGCACATCCAGCAGAGATGTGCCCTTACTCCCTTCCCGGGGGTAAGCTAAGCTAGACACTCACTGGTCCCCACCCTTCCTGCAGGAAGTAGTACTCGCCCACTTCTCCACAGAGGAGGGTTAGAATGGAATGGGAAGCGCCATTCTACCTAACTGCAGCTCTGCCATGTTTGCTGCTACCTGCTGGAGAACCAGGCACATTGCATTTGAACATAACAGTTGCAAAACATTGGAAATGCACAGTGTAGTGGACCTGAACAAAATACATAAGATGACGTTTTGTTAGCCAGTTAGAGATAATAGCAGGGTGCAGAATTGGAAATGCCACTCTGGGGAGTTACATGGACAACACATGACCTCTGCAGTATAGTCACATCCAGTGTCACTGCTCCATTTCTCCTGGGTGGGATCTGTTTACCTGGTTGCAGCAGTGACATCATGTGGACAACACATGACCTCTGCAGTGCAGTGTCACATCCCACATTTAACCTGGCTGCAGCAGTAACACATACCACCCAACTTTTTGGATGGTCAGCCTTTTACTGACCTGTAGAGACAATCGCAGGAAGTGGGGAGCAGCAGGGACCCAGCACCATCAGGATTTCAGTGGTAGTGGAACGGTAGGGCTATTTCACACTTACGTTTACATTTTCTGGTATTGAGATCCGGCAGAGGATCTCAATACCTGAGAAAAACGCTTCCGTTTTGTCCCCATTCATTGTCAATGAGAATGGAGCGCTCCAAAATGCAGTCTGTTCCTATTCGTTGCGTTCCCATACCGGAGAGCAAACCGCAGCATGCCGCGGCATGACCCACAATGCAAGTCAATGGGGAAGGATCCGTTTTCTCTGACACAATAGAAAACGGATACGTCCCCTATTGACTTTCAATGGAGTTCATGACGGATCCGTCTTGGCTATGTTAAAGATAATACAACCGGATCCATTCATAACGGATGCAGACGGTTGTATTATCAGTAACGGAAGCGTTTTTGCTGTTTCCTGCCGGATCAGGCGAAAAAAACGCAAGTGTGAAAGAAGCCTTAGGTAGGTAACCATTGTGGCTAATCACTGGCCTCCTCGGTGCACTGTTGTGGTCAGTGATTGGCTACAGAGGTCACATGTTGTCGATGTGACATCACCACTGAACCATGTAAACCAATCCCAACTCGAAAAACCAGAGCAGCAACAAGGGATTTCACAAGTAGGTAATGATCACTTCTTTACGGCGGGCAGATCCACTGTGTTATCCGGTTTCCTCCTGAAACAACTCCTTTATTGAAAATACTTCATTAGCAGCATCGGGAAGGCGTAGACACAGGCAAGCAGAGCGATGACATCATCAAAGCGCCGCTTGCCTGTGCTATCAATCAGGACAGAAGTAACAGAGCCAAAACGAAGCAGAAAGTTTAGCCTTGAACTGGTGAGATGGGACAACCCCTGGTGGGCATCTGCCATTAATATGTTCTTTTTCTGCATTATTTATTGGCTTCCTCGGCTGCTGACAGCTGAATGGCCTGTCATGTGACTAAATGTATCGCCAATATTTTTTTACTAATTAAAACCAGGCAGTGAAACATATTCATTTTTTCTCATTTGTTTTTATTTCATGATTGTAGCTTTTGCTTTTATTTTCTGTACATGATTATGGGGGCAGTCATCTTGTCTGCGCTGCTGCTGCATTTACAGCAACCACATGGGCCAGAAGCAATGCACACAAGATGTTCACTGACTTCTATGGGAGAGTTTTCTGTGCAGAGGTCATTGTGCAGAGAGGAGGAGTAGATGAGTGTTAGGCTGGTGGCTCGTGTCCAATGCTGTCCTGCTTTCCTGGGCATTGCTCCACTCTCCTTGTGTGTATTGGGACAATGCTCAGTGAATCTCCCTGTCCAGCTTCCTTATTTAGCTAGGCTGTGGATCCACCTCCATTCTAGATCTTTGAAGTCTTTAGTAACCAGCGAAGGTTGTGTATCGTACATTGCCTATATACCGATTCTGCTCCGGCCTTAGAACTGCTACCTGGACTATGCTTGTACTCAGCCTGCCTCCACTTTGTACTTAGCCTGCCCTTATCTTAGACTGTCTTCGGATTATGTCTTTTGCCTGATCCCTTGGTGCTTCACACCGGTGTATCTAACCCCGTTGGTCAGCAGCCAACTACATCAGGACTACTCCAGGAGGTAGCAGCCTGGTTGGTTCCCTGCAGTAAAGTCCAGATCCCTGTATAGGCATTAACGGGTGAATAACAGGGAACCGCCTGGTCAACGCCCTTAGGTTTAGCTCAAACTGGTTAGTTAGCACAGTGCATCTACACCACTGCTTGGTACAATGAACTGTGACATTATCTATTGAAAATAGTAGATCCTGTGTATATATTCAATCCTACCTGTGATAAGAATGACATGACTGTTAACAGAATTCAAAGATATACTTTAGAGGAGCCAACAAGGACCAAAGGAACCTTTAGACCAGACATCCTCAAACTGCGGCCCTTTAGCTGTTGCAAAACTGCAACTCTCAGCATGCCCGCACAGCCTACAGGTATCAGCCTACAGCAGGGCATTGTGGGAGTTGTAGTTTTGCCACAGCTGGAGGGCCGCAGTTTGAGGATGCCTGCTGTAGACAGAAGATGACTCAATGATTTCTATCGGAGAGTATTGTGGGCATGTTCTGTGACCTTTGCAGAGGTCATTGTGCAGGGAGGGGGTATTTTATGACCATCACTTATTGTGATGGTGGTATCATTTCATTGTATTGCTGCCTGTAATGATAATGAGATGACTGCAGAGAAGCGATCTCTAACAGGTGTCAGACTATTGTGAGGCTCAGTGGACAGAGACAGTGGAAACTAGAAAATGTCTGGATTTTTTTAAAACTAAAAATAAATAAGAAATTTAAGAAAAATCACCAAAATAACTTAAAAATTAACAATAGGTCATTTTCGGATAACACATTCCCTTTAACTCATAACCCTAACTGAACAAGCCAATTGCCCAGTGCCATCTGCAGAGAGGCATACTGCATATGATGCTTTTATTATGGTCCATATGCCACAATGTGATGATTCTGTGGAGCCCGGTATTCTCATGGAGGTACAGTATAGACCCATAGATTTCTATATGGCCAAAGGCAGGTTTTTAGGTCCTAAATTCGAGAAAGGCGTTTGGAGCTCTGCATAAATATATGTTGGACTCAGAACATCATTTTGGACCCCTTTACATTAAGAAAATGCAAACTTTATGTGCGGATATTCACTTTAAGCTGCCCATGGGCATAGTCAACATAGTCCCAAAATTTTGGTAAAATCCTATAACTCTTGAAGAAAGTAAGCACTTCTTTAGCAGGTCTTTTCATTCTTGCTTCTCAGCATTCTGATAACCCATAACCCAAACTTTTTTCATATTTACAATAATGTGGTTGTATATTTGAAGCCGTCATATATCTTTTTTACCATAACACAACACTTTGGGGGAGATTTATCATCTCCTTGAGCCTTTTTTGGTGTAAAAAAAAAGTCGGAAAACTTTCATTTGAGACTTTTTAAACATCACTTGAGACACGTGATTTTGTCGCAACTTGCATTTCTGCACCACTCTTGCCACTTTTTGAAAAGTCAAGGTGTGGCAAGTGTGGGGAGTGGAAAGGGCCAGCTGGTCCGCCATGTTTATCTTCATTTGCGCAAATGATGACAGAGGTCTTCAGCAGCTCCGAGCTGCCGGAGCTTTCACTCTGGCCCGTGGACAGACCAAATTTATGACGAGGCCAACTAGTCACTTCATCTGGCAGCACAGGAGATTTCATATAAATCTTCCTCTTTATGTATTCTACTATTTGATATAAAAAATAGAAATTAATGCTAAAAGCCAATGAGAAATCTAATTATCCTCACTTTGTCAGTCTCTAGCACTTTCTGTATGATCCTGACATAAACAGTCTTGGAGTAATAGCCATAGCCAAGGAGCAGTGTTTAACAAAGCTAGAACCAGACCTGTACCTCACATGGATCCAGAGATCTCCCCATTCATTGCTCCAGTTGCTCTGCTAGATTTATTTCAGGCTGGCAGCTCAGGGGGTGTCCTTTCCGCTGCAGCTCTCTTTCTGTAACGGTCCCAGCTTCACCAATAGATACAGATGGTGGCAGTTGCAGGATGCAATAAGGATGTGTAGGCTCCTCAGCGATGTTACTGAGGTGGATGGAGACATAAGGAAAAGAACAAACAGCAGGTGGCGCTATACAGCTAGATTTTATCGAATTACACAGTGGCTATACCAAAAGTGCTGGTTTACGAAATGTACAATGTATTTCATTAGACACCCCCTTTAACCATCTGTTTGCACTGCTGCAGACAGGGCAAGGAGGCTCCTGCTGCAGCCAATTGTCCTACAGCCAGACACAGGACAGTAAGGAGGAGGAGGGGGGACATGACTGATCTTTTGGGACACAGAAAGTAGATGAAGGGAAGAAATGCTCAGCCATTTTCTTTTTTTTAGCATTTTCTGTGTTCAGTGTTCCTTTAAAGAATTTTTAATTAAAGTACTTTATGATCACGTTTACATACAAGTATTGGATCCCAATCCAACATTTCTAACTAGGTATGATTCATTACTGGTCTCTTCATATGTGGCAGAATGACCCCTCAGTCACTAGGGCCCTGGTGCAGCCCTTTTAGGATATAATTAAGTGCAGCATATAACTGTCCTATTCCTCTAAAAGGGGTCCCAGCTGTAGGACCCCCATCTAAAAACTGGGTATTCTGATTATATTAAAGAAGCACTCCCACAAAATTTTTTATTCTGTGACCTCTTAGAAAGGTGCATAATGTATGCTGTAGTAAAGGTAATCTTCTTACCAGTGACTGTATTTGTGAGTTATAACCTCCCTTCTGATCCTTAGCTGTGTCATGTGACCAGCACTCAGACTTTCCAAATAACACAGCGTCTTATGTGTGGACAGGAAGCCAGTTCTGTATGTATTCCTAAGGGAGTCTCAATATCAGTCTCATAGGAATGAATAGAGAAGTAACTGACTTCCTGTCCTGTGTCAGATGGAGATCACAGAGTTGGTCACATGACACAGGCGAGGATTAGAAGGGAGGTTATAACTCACAAATGCAGTCACTGATAAAAACATTACCTTCACTACACTTTACATCATGTACCTTTGGCCTCATGCACACGACCGTGGTGTGTTTTGCGGTCTGCAAATTGCGGATCTGCCAAACACGAATGGCGTCGTGTGCGTTCTACAATTTGCGGAACGGCACGGACAGCCTTCAATATAAATGCCTATTCTTGACCGCAAAGCACGGGCAAGAATAGGACATGTTATATTTTTTTAGTGGGGCCACAGAACGGAGCAACGGATGCGGACAGCACACGGAGTGCTGTCTGCATCTTTTGCGGCCCCAATGAAGTGAATGGGTCCGCATCCGAGCCGCCAAAACGGTGGCTCGGATGCGGACCACAACAACGAGCGTGTGCATGAGGCCTTTTCTAACAGGTCAAAGAGTAAAACGTTTTTGTAGGAGTGCTCCTTTAAGCTATCCCCAATCCTTTGACTAGGGGATTACAATACAGTATAACCAGAATACAACTTTAATACTTAAAGATTTTAGTGAACCTAATAGATTCTTCTCAGGCAGTTAAATTTGGGCATCTTCTCTTGCTACCCTCTTGGACAGTGTGCAGCTCTTTTTGGCATCCTTTATACCACTGGAGTCAATGAGATTTTCTTTGCCAGCAATTTGGAAATCAAAACTCCGTTTTATGCCAGCTCAACGCTCAGATCCATGTGTTTATTGCAGCAGGGTTGTCAGCCCTCAGCAACATCATACCAGCTCTGATATAATAAGCAGTGCATCTATCTTCCAAAAAATCATTTTGCTGCCAATGCAAATAAACTGTGTTTACTAGAAAGAGCTGAACTTCATGGGCATCCAAAGCCATAGCTTTATATGGGCATCCATGTCACTACAGCATTAGTAATGTGGTGGTAACTCCTCCAGGAGTCTAATGCCTTCTTTTCCTACAATGTCCACCCTTGAGCACTATTGGGGCTATCCACCGCCCCCATACCCATATACATGCATGATCGTGTTGGCTGAGCATGCATGTGTTCTCAATAAGGTGAGCAGACTGAGCAGACATATGTGGCTTATCACTATTGAAAACAAAAGGAACAGGTATGTTGAAATCCAATATCTTCTTTTGCGACATCACCGTATACGTTAGATCCGACTAAGGACTAACATCTTCATGGAGTTTGTATGTTCTCCCCGTGTTTGCGTGGGTTTCCTCCGGGTTCTCCGGTCTCCTCCCACACTCCAAAGACATACTAACTTAGATTGTGAGCCCCATTGGGGACAGTTGGATGCTAATGTCTGTAAAGCGCTGTGGAATATAGTAGCGCTATATAAGTGCATAAAAGAAAGAAATAAAGAAAGAAATAGTTGGCCTGTCCCACCACAATTGCCAGGTTCGGCTGACATTCATTTAATGTGTGTGACCATCCATAGATGGGGCCCTGTAAAGGTATCTGAAGATATTAGTCTCCACTGAATCCAAAAACAAACTAAAAAAAAATCCTTAACCCTTACACACACCACAACATAACTGTATGCCATTGATGCAACGTAAGTATATGGAGCGGCTCACGCTCTAAGCCCGTTTTGTATGCGATGAGTGCCAGCTCTGTAATGAAGCCGACACCTGGCCACAATGACTGGGATTGGAAATAACATCAATCCTGGTCAATGGGGGAAGTTAGACAGAGGGAGATGGCTCCCTCTGTTCTCTGATCAGATCCCCCACTGTGAATTCGCAGGCTGAGATATGCTGCTATGACAGACTTGGGCCTTGTGAAGGCTCCCAGCGCTGTCATAGTGAGCTGCCTGCAGAGCCATGCCTGAGGCACAGCCTGACAGGTGGCCAGTCAAAATCCCATAGAACACTATTGCAGTCTATGAGACAAGCGATCAGGAGATCACATGTACAAGTCCTCTAAGAGGACAAAAAATTTGAGTAAGTAGTAAAAATTCTAATCTGCTTCTTTACCATTTCTACATATAAAAATAAACAATAAAAAAAACTTTGCAGGTATTACCTTGTCCAAATAAACACAACTATTAAAATCTAAAATATTAAAATATTTATAAACTATAATATAATATATTATACTATATAAAAATCATTTCCTGTGTGGTGAACACCATAATAAAAAATTTAAATAAATGCCTGATTTGCTATTTTTTAGCCCCCCCTCCCCCCCAAAAAAAATACACTTTTTAAAAAAGTAAACAAAAAGTCATATGTACCCCTAAAAGGTACCAAGAAAAACTATAGTTTTAAATAAAATAAAAGATAAAAAAACTGTTATGGGCGTCAGAATGGCAATGCAAAAAAAATGTATTTTCAAAGGTTTCCATTTTTCTAAACATAGTGAAACATAATAAAAACGATATCAATTTGGTATTGCCGTAATCGTATTGAGCGGCCAAAAAAGGCTGTCATGTCATTTTTAGTGCACAGTGAACACCATAAACCCCAAAAACTTGGCGAAATTGCAATTTTTTAAATTCAAATTCACCCCATTTTCTGATATGGTATAGTAAACTAAATGGCTCCATTACAAAATACAACTTGCCTACACAAAAACAAGCACCCATATGGTTATGTGAACAGAAAGCTATAAAACAATGATGGCTTTTGGAAGGCAGGAAAAGAAAAAACAAAAAAGAAATAAATAATAATAGTGTCATCGATGGATCTGGGTGGCCACCTATCATGGAAGATAGGTAGAGAAAAATACTTGTAGTGAAAGCAAACAAAATCCAGTTTTGGTGAAGTCAGTTTATTTGAGACTGATACATTTCCATTCACCAAAACTTCTGGATTTAGTTTGTGCGATCTCTCTTTCCCGATCATTGCCCTGTGTAAAAGTGACAAAACGTATTTCTGACAGAAGAACCGATCGCTTATGCAGCACATGAAATCATTGCTTGGTGGCAAAAGGTCATGCTGTGTAGACAGGAAGGTGCTGCCTACAAGGAATGAATCTGTATGGGGATGAATGATCGTAGTAATGATCATTCATCCCCATACAGAAGTGAATGAGCAGGCAATGGTTTATTTCCAATCACTCCACTGCGCTTTGGCCTACGTAAATGGGCCCTTTTAGAAGCTCCCATCTTATGGACAGGATCTTTTCCTTATTTCTCCCTTTGTAGGACTTTATTTAGATGCTACATAAAGATATCTTAGATTCCTCTATATCATAGATAACATCAAGGAATATTTCTAAAGGTCCTGGGATTAGAAAAAAGGAATTTCAGAAAAGGTCACGGATACTAATATTCGCCGTATGGGTATCAGAGTATACTTGGGTTGAACAAAATAACTTTCCACATATGGCTCTTCAAAGACAATTTAAATTACCAACTTCTTATTAGCTAATTAGCTAATCATCGTAGATATCACATTAGAATTTGCTGGCCACAATAAGTAATATCAAGTCCAGTCCTTCCTTCCAAACCTCTTGAAATGTAGTCTTTGGAAGCAGAATGTTCTTGGAGCTCTTTACCATGCTCAAGGTGTCTCTGAGACATGGGCTAATTAGATAACAAGGATCCTGGAGAAATAAACCAAATGAATCACTATTGTACACAGTACATTTCATTCAAAACGGATTTAAAGGGGTTGTCCAAGTGTTTAATACTGATGGTCTATGATCAGGATAGGTCATCAATACGTGATTGATGAGAGTCTGACAAACGGCACCCCGGTTGTTTGAAGAGACCGCAGTGCTCGGGAGGGTGCCATGGTCTCCTCACAGCTCACTAATCACAGCACCCATCCCTTAGATAGTAACTGTGCTTGGTTTTGCAGCTCGGACCCATCCACTTGAATGGGACTGAGCTACACCTGGGCCATGTAACCGATGAACGTGAGATCACTAGCCTAGGAAGAGGCAACGGCGATCACCGGAGCACCATGGCCTCTTCAAAATGGGTGCTGAGTTCAGCTCTCAATTTTTTTTTGATTACCTATCCTGAAGTCAGATCATCAATATTAAACACCTGGACAACCCCAAAAAAGGGTTGTCCAGTGGTATAAAGTTTTTACACCGACTTAAGTGGTATAAAAAAAAGTCATACTACCCCTCACCGATCCCCCACCACTGCCTTTCTAATGCTGCTCTGTTCCCTGCAGCTTTCTACCTCCTTGACCTGGCTTGACATACTGGAAATATCAGTTTAGTCAATTAGTAGGCATAATAATTACTGGTCAATTACTGCCTCAAACAGTAATTGGCGAGCCAGAAACAGGAAGTGGAGAGCAGTAGGGACCAGAGCAGCATCAGAAAGTTTTTAGGTGTTTAAAGTGTATTGTTGTATTTTTTAAGGGGGCAGATGTTAATACCATAATAGCAGCATCCTCCTGGTCAAATTGGTTTTAAGTGGTTTTCCAGTGTTTTTTAGAACCTATTGCTGGTTCAATTAACCAAAACAGAAATGGTTAATTGTCCCACAGCTCATCCACAAACAAGTTTTCTTTTTTACTGCAGTATAAAAATTGCCACTCCCTATTTCTGGTAGAGGTACTGGGGTCGATCACCCATTGATCACCCATTAATGATGGCCTGAGGATAGACCATTAATATTATATCGACTCCATGTTCCCCACCACTTAACCACAGATCATTACACCGCTGAAGAAGGTCCGCATGGACCGAAACGTCTGGTCAAGCATTGATAGAGAGAATGGTTATGGTACATGTAAAGTCACTGCTCCAGTAGCAGAAGCAGAGTCTCGGCACTCGGAACAGCGAAAGAGGTGCCAGATTGTCAGAGCTGGCCAAGATGACCGGCCCTGTTAATCAAGCAGCAGGAGGAGCATCCTCAGCTTTGGGGACACCCCATTTCAGGTATGGAATTCTGCTTGATGAGAAGATTTGAGTCGTACAAATCAATTCACTCATCTGTAGTCTTCAGAGTTCTGTGCACAGAAACGACCATTGGTCAAAAGAGGAGCCACTAAGAAAAGTCCATTTCTGGCACCAAGTCTAAAAGTCAATTCAATAAAATCACATTTCATGTATAAGTTGTAATGAAAAGTAGAAACCGCTTGCACGTGTAACGTATTGCATTTTTTATTGCAACTTGCCTGGAATCCGATTTCATTCTTCTGGATTGAACGAAAGTTGAGTTGACTTTTAGCCTTGGTGCTAGACACTGACTTTGCTTGTCAGTTTATCACTTCTCTACTTAATTGGTAGAGAGCTACACTACCAGTCATAACCAAAACACAATGCATATGTCTGTCCTGTTCTGGTGCCCCTTCAATCAGCTGATTGGTGGTGATGCTGGGTGTCGGACCCCCACAAATCTGATCTTGATAACCTATCCTGAGAAAAAGTCATCAATATTAAAGTCCAATATAAATGTTCCTTCAGTTTCAGAAGAGTTTCAGTTTCAGAATAGTCTCGATCTAGACTCTAGATGTTGACTCTTCTGAAGGATTAGAACTTTTCTATCTGTAGGCATGTTCAGTATCTCACAGCTTCTTCTGGCTTCCAATGTCTGCGCCATACGGCATGTGTTTTTCGTTACACAGTTCGAGGTTACACATTTATGGCTTTGCTCATTTATACACATATTAGAACACATTTTCCTGAGTTTTTTTTAATGTTTTCAATTACAGTCATCTCATAGTAAAGGTGATGCTCGCAAAGGTCGTGGGAAAGTGGAGCACACGTGTGTGGTATGCTAATCCAATATGTTTGGGAAAACAATAGGTTTATTGCTTGATCAAAAATAATTTTTCACACACCTTACTAGGGGTGGTCCTATACTTTTCTCCTTGTCCTAATGAAATTAAGACTGGTGGTATCAACCATGAAAACAACTGCACATAAAAGGAATCACAACACAGAACTGATATGTTTTTTTTTCTTATCATTGTGACCTTCAAAAACCTTACAAGATCTATTGCCTGGCAAAGAATATTATTTCAAGTCTTCACGTCTTTGCCTTGTCAATGTATTTTCTCATATTACCCATGATTCAATTTTAAAGTGGATTACTTTTTTAGGATAAGACTTTTTTGGGGGAAAACTTTAACTTAATGGGGTTTATGGGATTTAAATATCTGAACAACTTGGGTCTGACTACGATTAGCCATTTGCAGGAGTGGGGAGCAGCACTGCATTACCCAGGCATGACCACTACAAGGTGTATGGAGCTGTACCATTCCGACACAGAGCAGTGTAACAAAGTGGATCAGTGTGTCACTTGAACAGAATTGATCTGATCTACTGCCAAGGGTGATATCTAATTAGCTTCTCTGGTCTTCACCCTTTAACTTCTATACAGGGATCAGGACTCTGCTGTAGGGAAACCACCAGGCTGCTACCTGTGTATGTTCTCTAGACTGCTGACCCATGGGGGACAAGAGGCACTGATGTGGAGCGTGCAGTGTTGAGACAAAACCGTAGTCATAACTTTGTGCAATCCAAAGACAGTCCGAGGGTTAAGGTGAGCTGAGCAGCTCAGGGTCAGTACAGAGATCAGGCAAAGGTCCGATCAGGCAGTGAAGCATCAAATCTGGAGATAATGCAGAAGTCAGTACATAAGCAGACCAATGAGGAAATACCACACATTTGCAGGAGGCTAGAATACTAGAAACTAGAAATAATGCCAAAAGGGTCTAGCAGCAGCTAATTCTTCTCTTCCCATTAGGCTAAGCAAGGCTGAGCATGCATGTTGGAGGAGGAAGGAATAGCATTGACTCAACTTTAGCTGCAACAAGGAAACATCTAATGTGGCTTTTACATCTGGCTGCCTACTGGTGTCTATTGAAATCAACTGGAACTCCATCACTAATCCCATAAATTAATGATACAAGTCAACAGGAGAAAAGCTTGACCACTTGTCAGTCTGCAGGATCTTCAACATGCCAAGCATGTCCCTGCATTATATGTCTCTGTCTCAGTGAATGTTAGGTTAGAATGGAGGAGCTGATAAGTGGAAAAAGAGGCATAAAAAGAAAAGGAGGCATTTTTCTCTAATTAGATAAAGATTAAGTTATACAAATTTGTGCAAAAAGTTAGTGTCCATTTAAAAGTGTCCCTTTGATAAAATATGCAAACTATACAAAAACAGTGCTTCAATTATCCATAGTTTTCAGCTGAGCCCCTTTTTCACGTCACTGGGGCTGAGATGCAATACCAGACTCATCCTAGAGACAGATATGGTGCTGATTCTGGAAGAAAGCAGGCATGTTTTTTTCTAATCCTGCGCAACCCCATTAAGTTTCTTTTCTGAAAAACTTACCTGTTCCAGATACACATATGGTAATTTCTATCACATCTAAAGAATTACCCTATTTTCACCCCATAAGACACACTTTTTCCCCCCAAAGTGGGGGAAAATGTCACTGCGCCTTATGGAGCATTATGAAAGTGCTCATTAGTACCGGATGACCGGGAAGCTCGAATGCAGCGCTTGCCGGGCTCTGTACTCACCACTTCCAGGTCCTATGCCGTCGGCTGTGCTGTGACTACGCACAGCGTGAAGACAATCTGTGACCTCACGCTGTGCACGTCGGGTCACAGCACAGCCGTGGCAGGAAGAAGAGAGAGAGCTGGATCCTGGAAGTCATTGGAGTCCGGAGGAGGAGAGATAAGTTGATTTATTTTATTTTATTTGTTCTGAGGCATAGGGTCTGATTTAAGGCATGGGGGCTGACCTGAGGCTTGGGGTCCGATCAGAGGCATGGGCATCTGATCTAAGATATGGGGGTCTGATCTAAGGCAAGGGAAATGATCTGAGGCATGAGGGTCTGATCTAAGGCATGCAGGTATGATCTGAGACATGGGAGTCTCATCTGAGGTATGGGGGTCTCATCTGAGGTATGGGGGTCTCATCTGAGGTATGGGGTCTGATCTAAAGGTATGGAGTTTTATCTAAGGGTCTTATTTATATAGGGGCTCTTATCTGAGGTCTGATTGGGTGTTATTCACATTGGGGTCTGAGCTGAGGTGTGATTGTGGGTCTGATTTTAGGTCTTATTGGGGTTTTATTAACATTGGGGTTCTGATCTGTGGTCTGATTGTGGGTCTGATTTGAGGTCTTATTGGGGTCTTATTAACATTGAGGGTCGTATAAACATTGGGGGTATGGTTGGGGCTGTGAGCTGAGGTCTGATTAACATTGGGGGTCTGATTGCTGGTCTGACCTGAGATCTAATGAAATTTATTTTTTTCCTTATTCTCCTCCTCTCAAACCTAGGTGCATCTTATGGGCCGCTGTGTGTTTTAAATGGTGAAAAATATGGAAGTGTAATGTGATTTAATTTAATCCAAGACAATTTATTTTTATACTACTGCTACTGGAGATAACAGAGGCCTAAAAGAGACCGGAGAGATAAGAGATGAAAAGTTTTTAGCCTATAGAAAAAAAATATATGTCACATTAACACTATACCTTATGGTGATATATGACTTCTGGTATAGGTAAAATCGAGTCTTCATCTGCCCAGTCACGCCCATTCGGCAGAATGATACGATTTTCATCAAGCCTTGACACTAGACCATAAACTTGGACTTAGAATATTTGACTACGTTTTCACCTTAAAGGGGGTATCCTACGAGTAATGAAATTAATATATCACATAGTACCTGTCAATCTCTTTCTAACAAACTTAAAACCAGCCCTGTACCTTCTATGGAACGAGAGATCTTCCCATTCATTGCTGGCTGCTCAGGGGTAGTGCACTTTCTGTGGGGGTGTGTCCTTTCTGCCGAAGCTAGTGGCAGTTGGAGGAGGGAACTGAGCATGCATGTCAACCTCAGTGAGCTGGACAGAGAATTTAGAAAAAGAGCAGGTGGCGCTATGCAGATAGATTTTAATTTGCTATACTACATTTTTATGTGTAATTACAAAAGCATTTAGATCCCGGTGCTGGTTTGAAAAATGTAGAATATTTTTTGGGGGGCAACCCCTTTAAGCCAGATAACAACGTTTATTATAATTGCCTAGTTTTTCGTAATTATTGGAGGATACATGAATCTCGCCGATCACTTTTTACCACCAATACCATGGTACTAAAGACCCACTGCAATACAAAGGAAGAGGCCATGAAAAGATGTGTCATTGCTTTATGCCACATCACATCTCCTTGTGCGCCCCATGTGGTAATATCATATAGCCTTGGGGCAGGGTCTCATTATAAAAGAGCAATGCACTAAGACCTCTATCATCTAGGAGCCTCCATCCAACTCACATCAGAGAATGCCTACTGCTCTGATGCTTGGCCTGGAAATTCAGGGCCTGAGCACCATTCTCTGGAAATTTTATAGCATTGCTATTTAAGCAGTATATGGCAGTATTATTAGGGTCCTGTATTGTATTATTATTTTGGTATTGGTAAGGAGAGGAGACCACCACTACTGCCATTCTTTACTAAGTGGCCTTACCTTTTTAAGAGACTATGCCGCTCTTCTCCATAACATAGGCAGGAATGAAGCTTAGCTGCAATATCAAACATGAACCATGGGCAGGAGGTAGAGCTAGGAGAACAAAATCATACTAAATGATAAACCAAAAATACTTAAGGGTACGGGCCAAAATTGGAGCCAATGCCAGAATTGGATCCATTAGGAAGAAATATACCGTAAATTCTTCTTTTGTATTTGTCATTCCCTTTCAACCCCCTTCTGGCTTTGGCTCAAAAGCTGCATCAAAACTGTCATAAAAAACTGTGTGTGACGCCACTCTTAAAAGCTATTTACAGCTTCGGGGGCAATTTTGTTTTATGATTGCATTTTACATTTTTGGGCAAAAAATCCTTTTTTCAAAAATATTGAGCCATTCTGTTACAAGAGGTTAACAGTTTTATTTTTAGCTGTATGAAGCCGGTCATCTAATAACCCTTATCTCTAAATAACTCTAAATAACTAACAGTTCATAAACACTTGCTTAGCCCACATTCTTATCAGTAAGATAAGAACTGAGCTATAATGAGTGTTTATAAGGCCAGAGAGCAGAGATAAAGAGCCCTGCCTGAAGGAAGAGAGAGAATGTTCAGATCCTGGTAATAGAGAATCTCAGCTCTGTACAGAGAAAAGGACTCCATATTTTTAATAAAGACCAATTGAAAAAATAATTTTTACCACATAATGAGTAGAATGCAATAATAAAAAAAATTTCCCTCAAAGGTGTACATATCCGTTAAGGCTACCTGCAAACACTGCAAATTTCATGTGCTTTTTGCGAGTTGGACTGGTCCACCAGAGTCCAAGACGCTCCGCCTGTGGGCCCAGGCTCTGTTACCATGGGGAGTCTCAAAAGTCCACAAACCCATTTGGTTTTCTTTGTAGCCACTTACTTGGCACTAGGGCCTATTTCTAGGGTATGGACACATGGTCAGGTTTCTGCATGCAGTTTTGGAAGCCGAAACCAGGGGTGAATTCAAAAAAGAATTGTATCTTTCCTTTACACTTTCACCTCTTTTATGATCCACTCCTGATTTTGGTTTCCAAAACTGCATGAAGAAACCTGACCATGTGGTCATACCTTAGACTTTATGCATGATATAGGGATTGGGCCTTGAGAATCATTTCCTCTGGTGGGCTAAGGAAACCCAGTCTAACACTGGTGGTGCAGTATATATATACAGTCATGGCCAAAAGTTTTGAGAATTACATAAATATTGGAAATTGGAAAAGTTGCTGCTTAAGTTTTTATAATAGCAATTTGCATATACTCCAGAATGTTATGAAGAGTGATCGGAAAAATTGCATAGTCCTTCTTTGCCATGAAAATGTACTTAATCCCAAAAAAAACTTTCCACTGCATTTCATTGCTGTCATTAAAGGACCTGCTGAGATCATTTCAGTAATCGTCTTGTTAACTCAGGTGAGAATGTTGACAGGCACAAGGCTGGAGATCATTATGTCAGGCTGATTGGGTTAAAATGACATACTTGACCTGTTAAAAGGAGGGTGATGCTTGAAATCATTGTTCTTCCATTGTTAACCATGGTGACCTGCAAAGAAACACGTGCAGCCATCATTGCGTTGCATAAAAATGGCTTCACAGGCAAGGATATTGTGGATACTAAGATTGCACCTCAATCAACAATTTATAGGATCACCAAGAACTTCAAGGAAAGAGGTTCAATTCTTGTTAAGAAGGCTTCAGGGTGTCCAAGAAAGTCCAGCAAGCGCCAGGATCGTCTCCTAAAGAGGATTCAGCTGCGGGATCGGAGTGCCACCAGTGCAGAGCTTGCTCAGGAATGGAAGCAGGCAGGTGTGAGCGCATCTGCACGCACAGTGAGGCGAAGACTTTTGGAACATGGCCTGGTGTCAAGAAGGGCAGCAAAGAAGCCACTTCTCTCCAAAAAAACATCAGAAACAGATTGATCTTCTGCAGAAAATATGGTGAATGGACTGCTGAGGACTGGGGCAAAGTCATATTCTCAGATGAAGCCTCTTTCCGATTGTTTGGGGCATCAGGAAAAAGGCTTGTCCGGAGAAGAAAAGGTGAGCGCTATCATCAGTCCTGTGTCATGCCAACAATAAAGCATCCTGAGGCTATTCATGTGTGGGGTTGCTTCTCATCCAAGGGAGTGGGCTCACTCACAATTTTTCCCCAAAACACAGCCATGAATAAAGAATGGTACCAAAACACCCTCCAACAGCAACTTCTTCCAACAACAGTTTGGTGAAGAACAATGCATTTTCCAGCACGATGGAGCACCGTGCCATAAGGCAAAGGTGATAACTAAGTGGCTCGGAGACCAAAACGTTGACATTTTGGGTCCATGGCCTGGAAACTCCCCAGATCTTAATCCCATTGAGAACTTGTGGTCAATCCTCAAGAGGCGGGTGGACAAACAAAACCCCACGAATTCTGACAAACTCCAAGAAGTGATTATGAAAGAATGGGTATCAGTCAGGAATTGGCCCAGAAGTTGATTGAGAGCATGCCCAGTCGAATTGCAGAGGTCCTGAAAAAGAAGGGCCAACACTGCAAATACTGACTCTGCCTAAATGTCATGTAATTGTTGATAAAAGCCTTTGAAACGTATGAAGTCGTGTAATTATATTTCACTACATCACAGAAACAACTGAAACAAAGATCTAAAAGCAGTTTAGCAGCAAACTTTGTGAAAACAAATATTTGTGTCATTCTCAAAACTTTTGGCCACGACTGTATATATATATATATATATTACATTTGACTTTTTTTTTTTTAACAATGGGACATATGTAGTTGTATGCCTATACAGTAGCATACTTCAGACTAGTGTCGAAGGTAATTAATTCTGATATATACCTCCTATGGAAGGTAAAAGTGAAGTGTGAACAGAGCTTTTCTAACAATGATAAATGTTATATTATACATATTTATCTACGTGTGTAGATTTCTGGGACTCAACCTCCATGTTATAAATGGATCTATACGTTCCCTTATTATGGATCTATACAGAATCTATGTATCACTTATATTGTAAACAAACCCATCCAAGCGCCTCCATTCATTGACCGGAGACGTGAAATATTTTGAATTCTTGGACCTTTGGTAACTTTTTCACACATCCTTATCCTGCTTTCTATATAAAAGAGCTTTATCTTGAGTGTTAGGACAATATTTTCATGTTTAGATTTTTATCTTCTAATAACACTCTTCAGTTTCAGAATCCAAACTACCCTTTGCCTAACAATTAATACCAGATTTGCAGTCAGACCGGCAGTCATTCCTAATTAATCCAGGGGTTTAGGTCCAGGCCAGTGAGACGTCATTCATTAGCAGCAGAGATAGAAAATCTCTACTAAATGGATGGCTTTTTTGTGTGTATGTGTTTTCTTTTTCCCTTACAAAAAAAACGTGCTAACTCCTGCTCCAGATATAATTTGGAAAAGCTACTATGTATCCCTACTGTTCTTTGTGTGTGTAGTCGTGTCATTCATATACACACGTATCCACCTTTGTAGCCACTTTTGCATTGCTTCAATGCAGCTAAAATGAAAAAAGAAGTAGTTCGCAAAGTATTTTTTCTAAAACTTTTTGTGTTTACCAGTCCCATGAAGGTCTATGTGTCTCCATGGTAACAGACTATAAACAAACCCTCTGTAGTCTGATTCTACCATCATACTCTCATCCATCTGTCCCCTACTTCTTGCATATGTTTATTAAAAGAGCAAGACATATGGAAGGATGGAAGGGAGTATGACTGTGGGATCAGGATTTGTTCGTAGTTTGAAACTATGACACTTAGGTCTGCATAGGAGCTAAAGGCATAAAACGGTAGAATATTGCTAACAAGGCTATTTGCAGAGTTGCTTCTATTTTTTTTAGATGTAGTACTTGTAAAGATGGTTTCTAAGTAGACCAGATATTATAGCCAACGGACAATGCATCGAATGTTCTACAGAATTGCGATTAAAGAGTCACTGTACTTTCAAACAATTTCATTTTATTTAATAGAGAATGGTGTAACAAGCAAATTTATAAATCATTTCATTTAAAAAATATGCCTGCATCCATTGAAATAAACTATAAAGTCATGGCCACTAGGGGTCCACCTTCATCTAATTTGCTGTCCACTGCCTGTTGTCGGGCATGATCCATCCATGGTAACATAGACTCAAAAGATGACAGAGAGGAAGTGGGGGTGCGTCAAAGCTAGCTTAGCTCCTGAGCTTGATAGACGCACTGCCACTACTGCTTCTTAAGATTATAGGAACCTCCTATTTGTCTGTAAGTGTGATTTCTCCTTGGCAGCTTTCTGAGCTCCCTAGAAGAAAACAAAGTAAGCGAAGTAAGAGAACTTAGGTCATTGCAGTACATTACTGGTAGATTTAACATAAGGGAGATACTCACTGCTTCTGAGTGAAATGGATCTAGCTGTGCAGCTGAAACAGAATAATATGGCTGAAAGAGACTTTAGGAAAGCCTGTTGTGAGGCAAGATACGTCCTTAGTAACAAAGACTCAAAAGATGGCAGAGAGGAAGTGGGGTCACATCAGAGCTAGCTGAGCTCCTGAGCTTGATAGAAGCACTGCCTCTACACTGCTTCTGAAGATTATAGAAACCTTGTGTTTGTCTGTAAGTGTGATTTCTCCTTAGCAGCTTTCTGAGCTCCCTAGAAGAAAACAAAGTAAGGGAAGTGAGATCACTGCAGTACAGTACTGGCAGATTCAACATAAGGGAGACGCTCCCTACTTCTGAGGGAAATGGATCTAGCTGTGCAGCTGAAACAGAATAATATGGATGAAAGAGACTTTAGGAAAGCATGTTGTCAGGCAAGATCTGTCCCTGGTAACAGAGACTCAAAAGATGGCAGAGAGGAAGTGGGGGAGTGTCAGAGCTAGCTGAGCTCCTGAGCTTTATAGAAGCACTGCCTCAACACTGCTTCTGAAGATTATAGAAACCTTGTGTTTGTCTGTAAGTGTGATTTCATTAACAGCTTTCTGTGCTCCCTATAAGAAAACAAAGTTAGAAAAGTAAGGGAAGTGAGGTCACAGCAGTACAGTACAGGCAGATTCAACAGAAGGGAGATACCCATTGCTTCTGAGAGAAATGCATTAGCTGTGCAGCTAAAATGGAATAATATGGCTTAAAGAGACTTTAGGGAAGCCCAATAAACACCTATTCCTTCACAGTTATGAATGTACAAAGAAGCACAGCGATTATGCAAACTTAAAAAAAAAAACTCAGATACCCCTAAAGGATGGTCCCCATGGTGAAACTGGTCACATGAGTTTACCACAAATTAGTGGCCATTCATTGCTGGTGGGTGGGCTTGGCTAAGCTATATGAGGCCTGCTGAGCCATGGTACTTTACCCTAAGAAAGTTGGACACTGGTATATAGTCTCATTTATACTTCAAATCTTCGTACATGGAGCCAGTTCACCCACAGTCTTTTGACTAAGGAGACACACAGTGTTTCACCATATGGCCCTTTTTATGGCATTATATATATTCTCAGAAACACAATACCATGATGGGGACCTGTTTTGCTCTTTGTTATGTGACACCCTTTGTTTCATGTAAACCAACAGTTTCAAATCAGCTCCAGCACTGGAAGTTGGCGTTGGAGCTACACAACTCCATTCATTGTGTGGTGGGCTGAGCTGGTAACTGCACACAGCTCCCATTAATTTCAAAGGGAGCAGCACTTCAGTAGCCAGCTCCATCCACTACACAACCAATGGAGATGTATAACTTCTTCCAACGCTGGAGCTACTCTGAAACAGCTGATCGGAGAAGGAGTGGAGTGTCGAACAACCGCTGATCAGATACTGATATCAATATTAAAATCCTGGAAAACCCCATTAAGCTGCAATACCACACATGGCCCAATGACAAGCGTGGTGCTGTTTCTGCACACAGAGCAGCCCCTTTGTTATAATCTCATATAACCCCTTTAAAGTGGCATTCCCATCTCATACATTGTTGGCAAATCGGTAACATATGCCACCAACATCAGATAGGTGTGGGTCCTATCTTCAGAACAGGCTTCCCAAAATGAAAGAGAGCACACCATCGCTCCATTCCTCTATATGGTAAATATCTTAGCTTAGTTTTGGTACTCCCATAGCATTCAATGGAGGGTGGCCATGCTTGTGCACACATGCATAAACTATCCTTCACTTTGGGGAGCCTGTTTTTGAGACAGGATTTGGTCCCAGAGGTGGGGCCCACACCTATCTGACATTGATGGCATATCCTAGCGATATGCCACAGTATATGAGATGGGAATACCCCTTTAAAGTCTACACTTCCAAGATTACTGTCAAAATCTCTCCCGTGACAGGGGTCAGAAGATCTAAGAGACTGGCTGCACCTGATGTGATCTGACAGCTTGTTTAGTTTCACTTGTTTCTGTGTTGTTGCTGGTTATGACCACACCTCTTGTCTCCGGTGTAGCTTAAGTGGTCATTGCAACTCCTCTATTTAGTCTGGTCTCACCCATCATGCTATGCGGTTGATAGCTCCTTTCTGGTTGTGGAAGTGCTGGTGTTTAGTTCTCCTCTGAGTTCCTGCTCGTCTCCATACTTCGGAGTTAAGTGTCTTTTCCCTAGTTTCCAGGCCTAGTACCTTTTCCCTTCCCTTCTGTGTTCGGTGTGGAGTTTACCACCCACACTGCGCCATGACAACTACTGAGTAACACAGGTGCATTTTTTTTAAAAGGGTAAAATTTAAAAACCCTTTACCAGACCGATTATCATATGTTAAAGGGGTTGTGTCATCTGGGACTTTGATGGCATGTCAAAGTCAGATAAGTGAGGGTTTCACCTATGAGACCCCCACCTATCTCCAGGACAGGCCCTCGAAAGTGAAGGAGGAGAGTGCACCACGCACGTGTGATATGATCTCCATTCATTTCCATGGGAGTTCTGAAAATAGCTGCGCAACTGCACTATTTTTGGCAGTCCCATAGAAATGAATGGACAGCGCACCTTGCAAGCGTGGCCACCAGTCATTTCACTTCTATGGGAGAACCACCACAATAGCTAAGTCAGCGCTCAGCAATTTTTGGCAGTTCCATAGAAATGAAAGGAGGGTGGCCGTGCATGCAAACCTGCTCTACACTCACTGAGGGTCCCATTGTGGAGATAGGTGCAGGTCTCAGAGGTTGGACTCACACCCATATCCTAGCGATATGCCACCAATGTCTCAGATGAGGCAACCAGTTTAGGATTCATAGGAAATGTCACATATTTGTGTTATGATGTCACCTTATTGGACTAGAGCTAAATACGAAGGAGCATATTAGACCATATTTTCCTGTCACTAAGGGCAAAATAAATATACCTTATTGTAGAATCAGTGCCATCTGGTTTCAAAGGTTATAAACTTCAGATCTCTCAGATGCATTTGTTTTGAGAAATCTATCATGAAGACTTCTCCTAGAACCCGATCCTGTACGCAATCCATCCCTTTGGGTCGCCACACAAAATTTCAAATATATATCAAAATTTCATTTATTAGCGTGGAATTTCTGGCTGCTCTTGACACCAGTGGTTAAAATTTCCTGGGCGCTTTTTTTTTATATATTTGCTAACCTCCAAAAATAAAAGATTTTTTTTTTCTCTTTTTTTGCAGAGTCGCAAATTCCTCAGCTTGGAGAGGAGCACTGAAGTAAAAAAAAGGGTCTTTTTACGACGTGAAAAGAGAACGCATGTTTTAGATCCTATAAAAGGCTAATCCGTCTTTTGCTAAGACACTTCATTGCCTTAAAGCAGAAGACAAACTGCATCATAAAAAGAGAACCAGTGTAGAAAAAGAGAGAAATAAGTCACAGCTAATTTGGGCAATTTGCCTGAAAAACAGAGTTAGTTTTTCGTTTAACTCCGGGGGCTTGCAGAGCAGGATGTGTGTACTGCAGGTTTCCTCAGCTAGAATTCTTAAAATACTATGCTGGCCAGATTCACCTCAATAAGGGGCACACAGCCAGACCAAGGCAGGTCAATGATTTACTCTCTACTTTGATGACTTTGGGCCAACCCTACCAACCTGATTGCTGGGACAACAACCAATCATGGAAATAGACGTCTTGAGTACTTTTTGTAATTAGGAATTTAGGATAGCCACTGAGGTATTCAATAAAATGTATCGAAAGTGCCACCTGCTTTTTGTTCTTTTCTTCATCTCTCTGTCCACTTCACTGAGGTGGACATGCATGCTCAGTTCCAACCTTCAAGGGCCACTGGCTATATCTACTGTTAGAAGCTGTAAAAGTTACAGGACACACTCCCTAAGCTGCTTGAAATAAATCTAGCAGAGCAATTGGAGCAATGAATGCGGAGATCTCTGGATCCATTTGAGGTACAGGGCTGGTTCTAGCTTTGTTAGAATACAATTTCCATGTACTAGATGATATCTGAGTGTCAATTTTTACATTAATCATTGGATAACCAAAGTTGTTCAATTGGGCAGTAGGGGCTTACCTTTTGAGTCGGCTGGCAGCTATGCCAATGTTTAATGCAGGGCTGTCAACATGCCGCTGGGAAAGCTTAATGTGTACATGAAAGGAAATATTTCACTTGATGTATGTTTTGCCAATTTGTCCGAGTCACTGGCCACAAGGATACACTGGTGTATTGATTTGACTGATTTAAGATTCCCCTTTGCTGAATTTATTTGAATAATAAGCCAAAAGAGTCACTGCATCAAGCAAAAAATAAATTGTTTAGTAGCCACCACACCCATCTTCTGTAACATAGTGTCTGTAGATATAGAGGAGAGGAGAGATAGTGGGGAGGGGAGGACATGATGCTGCAGTCTCTCTGCCTCATCCTGTTTAAGAGTGTCATGCTGTGAGAGGGGAGAAGGAGGAGAAACAGCAGATTTCTCATTGATCACAGCACACAGCACATTTCTTCAGCTCCAAACCAGGAATAAACTTCTACAGCACAAAAATAAAATAAATTAAGTAGAAATCAGCATTTATAGAGGTGATGGAGAGAGAATGAAAATATGCAGGTCAGACAGACAGTACATCTATCACACATTACAGCTGCAGGTACTGTTTAATAAGTCTACAATGAAAGGATTGCTTCACAGACATGACTATATTTTCTCCCATAACAAGACATAACAGTCTGCACAATGTAGCTTAATCATGTCTTCAAGAACGTTCAAGGTCAAACCAACGTTGTCTTGAATCATTCAGAACTGTACAGAACAATTATACAGCAAATAAATGATAGAAGAAAGAGAGCTAGCAGCAGAAACAGAGGAGTGGAGCACCATGATAAGCATGGTCTAAATTATGAGTCCATCCTGCCACTGAAAGATATTAACCACTGTATGTCCATCGTCAGAAGAGCTCAAATAGAACAGTGATAATCCAGCCAAACCCAAGCTTTAAAAGATTTTCCTTTTGCTATCTTTACATTTCAGTATAATAAAGATATCGGTAGGTAAGTGGATACTGGCTATTTGAAAATTTGAGTAAATTATTTAGATTCCAAAAGTAATATTTCGACCAAGGTCCAATACCTGGCCCTCAGAGACCTTGTTTTTACAGTCTCTTGAAAGGAGAACTTACTTGTATGTCTCTTTTCCAGGGAGACCTATATGTGTAGGTCTCCCTCTCCCTGTCTCTCTAATTCACCTGAAATGAATCACAAGAAATTCGAGTTCAATACAATATGAATTTTTTGAAAAATTCTGGATAAATTCTCAATCGCCAGAATCAATTTGTTTGTCTCTAGTCTATTTAAGGTGGCCATACACATTAGTCTAAAGTTAAATAAAATGGACGATTTCAACCAAAATGAACGTTTGCTGGATTAAATTTAACAACGAACGATAATTTTAGCTGACGATAAAGACTATTATTGTGTCATGGTGGGGAGTGGGGGGAAACCCCCTACCGAACACTGAAGGGAAGCGGGAACAGAAACTAGGCCTGGATTTGGGGACAGGGAGCAGGTCACAACCTAATTCCATCCTCATCCTAGCCCTGACTCCTATCCATATGAGCGGACCTAGATGGTAGGATGGCTGATACACTGGAACCTCAGACCCTGAGTCACCCTTATGAAATAATGTCAGGAACTAGAGACCACCTGTTCCTACAAGATATGGATGAATAGGAGTCTCCCACTGGCCTGGATGCGAGGAAAGGAGAAGACAGTGAAAAGCAACTGGATCGGCAAGTAAGAACCCAGAACAAAAAGCACTTACCTGCCTGGACCCCCATGCGGATAGGGTTCATGGTGGCCCCAGGCATAGCTGCTCACTGACTTGTTGTTCCCCAAGCTCCATTCTCAAGATCAGTGGAGGTTCCTGAAGTCAAAACTCCATAATCACAACGTGATGGCATATAGGGATATGCCAACAATTTAATATGTGCAATTCATGAATGTGCGTGGTCCCCTAGACCAACTTACCTTTTGACCTCACTCCTTATAATCTTATTGATGAGGGTTTTAAATGGGAGAAACCTAAATTCCTTAATTTGGAAAACCCCTTTAAATAGTTTACATTCAAGACCTCTCCAAATTCATGATTTGATATGTTGATATTTTGTTGAAATTTGGCCATCGCATGCAATAAAATATTTCTGTTCTATCCGTTTCCTTATTATTTTGGCTTTTTTAAACCCACTTCACATTTTCCTATGCAAAACAGCACTGCAAAGAAATAATTTCCTGTAAAAAGTAAGCTCAACCAGTTTTTCTTTTAATTAAACAGAATCAACTCATATATTTTTGGGGCCAGTTCAGTGGATTAGAGGAACACAAGACGACTGTGAATAGCTTAAAAAATAACAACATGGCTGAATATTTTAAGTCTCTATAATTTCACTTTTTAATTAACTGGATTACTAAAAGATTAGTATTATATTACATTTCACACCACTGGCCAATAACATCTCAGCTTAAGCACAAGTATTTTCAATTATATTTAAGGATTTTCATTGGGCTCAAGTTAACCCTTCATCCCTGAAAGGCATATTTAAATAATTTATAGAAATTCTACAAAACCAGATGCCAAAACATAAAGATGGCTCTGAGATAATTTATTCAAAAACATCAGCCATGATTAACAGATTCACCACCAATATTACAGTCCTTTTGATCATGAATATACACAGCCGAGTCACATTATTCTGACCGCCATCTAATAGTAACCACTGTGTGCAGCATTTGCAGTGACCGGGCCGCAGGGGCATGCATGAGCTTGGTGGCCTGACGTCTATAGTAGTTGGTACTCACGGTTTAGCAGAGTTCTTTGGACTAGTGTGCAGTGACATAAAAGAAGGCACCGGATTCCTTTGGGGCACACTCTGGTGTTGAGGGATCTCCTGCCAGCTGTTGGTTGAGGTGCCCTTCATGGTATAGACCTCTTTCACACTGGCGTTGCGGGTGACGTGCAGAAAAAAATTTGGGTGCGTTGCGGGAAAATGCAAGATTTTTCCCTGCGAGTGCAAAGTGTTTTAATGCGTTTTGCACTCGCGTGAGAAAAATCTGCATGTTTGGTACCCAGACCCGAACCCGGACTTCTTTACAAAAGTTCAGGTTTGGGTTAGGTGTTGTGTTGAGCTTCGCGCTTATCACATGGTCCATCACATGGTCCGTCGCCATGATGATGGACCAAGTGACGACACCAAAGGTCCTTTTCCTCCCAGGTCATCAAAGAAGAAGAATGAAGACGAGCCGGGCAGCGCGAACAAGTGGATGATGTGAGTTAAATTTTTTATTTTTTTAACCCCTCCATCCCTATTTTAGTAAGCATATTGTATTAAGAATGCTATTATTTTCCCTTATAACCATCCCAATCGTCACCTAGCAACCATGCGTGAAAATCGCACCGCATCCGCACTTGCTTGCGGATGCTTGCGATTTTCACGCAGCCCAATTCACTTCTATGGGGCCTGCGTTGGGTGAAAAACGCACAATATAGAGCATGCTGCGATTTTCACGCAACGTACAAGTGATAAAAACTCACTGAAAAAAAGTGGCCTAAACGGGTGGAAATGCTCCAAACCCAGACACTGTAGCGTGTCTATAACCGGGGGATCAATTCCTCCTCATGCGGTCCACAGATAACGGCAATCCCCAGCAAAAAAATGCGTACAATGGAGGATGCCGGGGCGGACCGCATGCACCACTGTAGCGTGTCTATAACCTGGGGATCAATTCCTCCGCATGTGGTCCACAGATAACGGCAATCCCCAGCAAGAAATGCGTACAATGGAGGATGCCGGGGCGGACCGCATGCACCACAAGGACATCTTACACAAAATGATACATTGTGCAGATGAAAAAATACCACGGATAGTTGAGTGGTAGGACCCCATGCTTGCTGAGACACCGTGACGTAGTGCATGAGGGGCTCCGATATCTTCCTGACTGGAAGATATTGGCAAAATTCTCAGCTTTGAACATCGGCTTGAGGAATTAGTTAGTATTGTCAGTTGCGTATCATTTTGGTGCATTTTTTTCTGTGATTTGTAAACGCACAAGTAATGCGTGAAAATCACAGCTCATGTGCACAGCCCCATAGAAATGAATGGGTCCGGATGCAATGCGTTCACCTCAAGCATTGCACCCACGCGGAAAACTCGCCCGTGTGAAAGAGGCCATAGGGTTTTGAAACGGGGTGCCGAAGGCGCACTCGGTCTCCCATCAGCCGCAGACCTGCTGCTTAGCTTCAGGAGCGAGGATCTGTGTTTGACCTCGTTCCCAGGGTGGCTTTGCTAGCTGGGAGGCTCCCTGCTCCTAGGTCTGCCTTGAGCGCCGAGCTGATCACTCGGTGCTCGACTGGTCGGTCTGTCGGTCATGTGACGCTGGCCACGTCACATGACCCTCACTCCCCACTATAAATACAGGCAGCCTGCTGGCCACAGGTTGCCTGTTAATTTAGGTTCCTGGCAGTTGTTGGATACCTGTGTACTTACCTGATCCTGTTCCCTGACGGTCCTTTGCCTGCTCCTCCTGTACTGCGCATCCTTCCTGGTATATTGACCTCGGCTTCCACCTGACTATTCTTTGCGGACTCCTTTGGTATTTCTCGACTCTCCTGGTATTTATGACCCCGGCTTCTCCTGATCTTTCTTTGTTTATGCCTCTGTACTGCGTTGTCCTCTTGGTTTTGACCCGGTCCGTTCACTATCCGTTATTTGTCTTGTCTGTCCTTTCCGCACGTATCCTAAGTTGCCGTCCAGTTGTCCCCTGTCATCAGAACTCGTGAGGCAAGTAGGCAGGGCCAGGGGTGAGGGTGGAGCGCAGTGGTCACTATCCTCCCCCCTGTGTGTGTGTGTACGTGACCGTTACAGGTTTAAGGTGCAGGGAAAACAGGGTCCCTGATGTCGTGATGCCAGCCCCCTTGGGTGCAAATGAGGAGTCCGTTTGAATAAATGGAACATTTATTGAGAATCACTTGCCTTGAGGTAGATGTACAGATTATTGCAATGCAAAGTGGTAGTTATAATCAATTCAAAGGACATCACAAGTTAGCTGTATCTGTAATACTAATATCAGGCTCTTGGTGAGGTATTGACTCTGCTCACAGGCTATTGTAACTAACCGCGGACTATCTATCGCGGAGTATACATCCACACTGTCCATAGAGGAATTTGGCTCCAAATACAGCTAGTACTTCACTGTCCATAGAGGAATTTGGCTCCATATACAGCTTGTACTGCACTGTAGAGTGTGAACAGACACCGTAGGCTAACTTTTGTCTTGGGTGCTAATGGAGTCCATAGGCTGAGGTAACACTCTTGTCTCCACTAGTCTCTCCTTATACTCCTCAACAATCTGGGTTTCTGTTATTCCTCTCTTGAGGCCTACCCTTGGTCTGCGCAAAACTCAGAGGGGTAGTTACTTGTCAGCTTTCTTGTCTTGAGTTCAGTAAGTCCAGCCCTAGCTTTGGTTAGCCGACTCTTTTTGTCTGACTCTGCAGTCTGGCTGGGGTGTCTGACTTTTGTGTTTGACTCTAGAGTTAGCTTTCCTTGGCTTCAGACTAAACGTGTGCTGACCTGACTGCACTGCACTGCTCTCAACTGCTGCGCTTCACTGAATAACTTGCATTTTATGGCTAGCTTCCTCCAGCTACTTACTCTACCTTTCACCTCATATATATGTGGCACCAGCACCACCTAAGGGTGAAAAGGGTGCAAGGTGTAAAACAGCCTGTTAGAAGAAATTGCAGCAATATGCATGCACCTTATAAAATTACATTCTGCAAATACACTTATGTACACCGGGCCCCGCTACTATTATCGAGTGAACACTGCACATAGACAGTAGCTTGACGGGTTTGAAATGATTCAATGAGGTCCTGGTTGGTTGACACAGGTATCTGGAGTCTTGCTGACTGCAGTGTATCACATAGCTGCTGAATGTGCTTGGGGGAGGAGCCATAGAGTAAACACGACAATCGAGGTGGCCCCACAGATGCTCAATTGGGTTCAAGTATAGGGAATTAGAGGGCAAAGTAAAATACTTGGAACTTGGCAGTATTGGAAATCTTGGTCATGCTCTTCCAACCAATGTTGGACATTTCTAGCCTTGTGATATGTTGCATTGTCTTGCTCGAAGATACCATCCTCCCAGGGAAGACAATCACCATGTATGGGTGAATGTTATCTTCAAGGGTGTATTCACACCAAAATCAGTTGACAGTGCCTTTCACATGGATGAGTTGTCCTAGAGAAGGCCAGGAAAACATTCCCCAGACCATAACACTGCCACCACCAAATTATGTTCTTCTAACAATGATCACAGGGTGTTCTCTGATGTTTCTTGCCTGATACGCCAACACCCAAGCAAAAAAGATGACTCATCAAAGAAGGCAACCCTTTGCCAATCAGCGGAGGTCCAATTCCAACACTGCCGCCAAAACTGAAGCCTTTTCTGCCGATGCAACTTCTTTAGCAGAGGTGCAGTGACCATCCATCTGCTTTGGAGCCCCATACGCAGTAGGGTTCACAGAACTTGTGACCAGGATTTGGAAAACATGGCCAATTTCTTCTAAAAGTGAACCAATTTTTACTTGAACCCCTATTTACCCAATCTTTTGATCCGCTAGTGCTGACCACACTTTTGATTAGACTGACCAACCCAGGGTCAAAACAGATTATTTTTCCTGCTTTGCTTTTAGTAAGTGATAGAGGTATGGCTAATCGCAACACAGCTTTATCTAACATCATTAAAGCCCATTTGAGGGTCACATTAAAAAAAATTTTTGTGGTGGACCAATCCATTGTAATGTTCATTCAATATTGATAGCAATATCATGTTTGAGGGATGCGTTAAGCCTAGAGATGGCTCTCAATCAATGTTTGGTCTCCACTTCATCCAAATACTGTCTAGAGCAGGGGTGCACAACGTTTCCTGGTTAGGGGCCACATTGCCAGACTTAACCAATGACGAGGGCCGAAATTAAAATTTAAAGGTGTATTAGCAACTGAAATATTGTACTTATGGCATATTGAACAGACATTTTATACCATTAATGTCTAGTTACACTTCCAGGACTCCCATCTAATGGGAGAAATACATGAAAAATACATGTGAGCAGCCACAAGACAGACATACATGTCTGTTACCAGATGGTTGGGGGCCGCACAGAATGGTATCAAGGGCCGCATGTGGCCCCCGGGCCGCAGGTTGTGCACCCCTGGTCTAGAGTAACAGAGATGTTTAGAGGCTTTAGTTATGATACATCTACCATATGTTTGAGAATAATAACCATTAGAAATGAGTAATTAATAATTACTAGGAACATTACATTTATAAAATATAGAATTTTAAAAAAGCAGATAAAAATGTTTTTTTTTTTTTTTCATTGGCAAATTTGTATTGGCGGACCACAATGATTGTCAAAAGGTCCAATGATCAATGATCCATGCGACAACTGAATTTTTCGTGTAGCTCTTATGCAGTTCACCTGTGGTGAGTGCACGGCGGGTAACTGTTTGAGTCTGTCTGAGTGCACAGATCTTCACTGGAGTCATTAATCATTCAATGTAGGATACAATCATTCCTGGGCAGGATGGTGGCCAAGATCTACTTAGCAGCCAGCTGGAAATTTTTGATGATGAGGCATTAATAACATTAAGCACATTGTGATTGATGAAAAATAAATAGATCATTTGACCAATACTTCAGTTATCTGCTGGAGTGAATATCCCACGTTTCATACCAAACTCTCAAAGGTGAAATATGTCCTACATTTTATCTAAAAAAGGTGGTCTTTTCATTATGCTAAGCATTCTGGTTTTGGCAAGTTATCTCCCAAGGCCTGTTTAAAGGGTAAGGCATTACCTATAGGGTAGTCATCCAATAGCTTATTTATAAGAGCTTATTTACATTTCCTTATTCGATTTGAGGGCCTTCACTAAGAGGAACTTTATTTTCCTAAACCTATATTTTATCTGTAATAGTCAAAGGTGTAACTTGAAGCTCACATGACCCCACACACTCTATATATAGGGAGGAAACTGACATATGGGGCTTTTTAAGGTTCCAGAGCAAATGAGCCTCTAGGTGTAATGACAAAACCCTGTTGCTCCTGGAGGCTCATATATTAAAACATCATTTTGCCTTATTTTGCAAATCGTGGACCCAATGAAGGCAATGGGTCCGCACTGCGATGCAAAGTTCTCTTGGCTGTGTCACGGACGTTCCCGCGACAGGTGGAAGGAGATTGGTGAGACTGGAAACACGTGGTTTGATCTGACATGTTTTCCGTTTGAATCAAATGACGTCTTGTGTTGTTTCTGGTGCTTGCCACACCTTCTTTCCCCAGGTGTGGCTAGTAAGGTCATTTAGCCTTCTCTATTTATTGTTGTTTCTCCCACTTCTGTTGGAGTTGTGGATAGCTGGTGTGTGGATCTCGGCTGAGTTCCTGGTGCTGCCATAGCCACTTAAAGTTAAGTGTTTTCTTTCCCTATTGTATTTTGTTTGGGTTATTTTGTGTGTTGCATTTCCCTGTCATTTGTATTAAGGCCTGAGGGAGACTCCTGTTCGTCCTTCCTTTTGGAGGAACAGGTTGTCTCAGTCCTGACATTAATACCAGGGTCCTATAGGGTGAGTTAGGACACTAGGAACCCCCTACCTCTGGGGTCTCTTCATGCTGGTAGTTAGTCAGGACTTTGATTAGGGTTTTTCTAGGAGGTGTCCATCTCCTTTCCCTAGTTTCCAGGCCTTATTCCTTCACCCCTTTCCCTCCTATGTTCGGTGTGGTGTTTCCCTCCCACACCCGAACGTGACAAACTGGTGGCTGTGTTTTGCAGACCCGCGGTTTGAAGTCTGCAACACGGGCACCCCGGCAATAAAGCCACATGAATGGGGCCTTAGGAAGAGATGCCATGTCCCCTTCAAACAACTGATTGGTGGGGATGCTGGGAGTTGGACCCCAATCAGTCTGTTATTGATGACCTATCCTGAGGATACACCATCCATATCAACCCTTTTAATTCAAATGGGATCAGAATGCAAAGACATTTCTTGCATCTAAAACACCATGTTAGACCTTAGTATATTTCAGTATTTCAGTTCATGTTTCCTAAATGAATGATGTTGTATACATTACTGCAGTGACATACATTGTAAGGGGCACTGAAGAAGGATATAATCAGTTTATTTGCAAAACTGAAGTGCAAAATTGGAGGTAGACTTCAAAGAACATCACAGTGTTGTGGGCCGTCAATTTTTTTCCTTTAATGACTTTATCTGATTGAATCCTCTGAGTAGCATTATTTCGAGGCTTTAGGGACCTAAAAACTGTCTCTAGAAGCTTTGGCACGCTGACATATGTCCACTGGTAAGATATTAGATTAAAAAGAGTGGGGGTAGCCGACTTGATGGACAGGATACACTCAGCTGTCAGGGATTTCATCAGCTTCCCCCGACTGTCACCAGCATATCAACGTGATAGCTTGCTGGAGGTAGCAAGTCACGAGCGGCACAAATCTTGATGGAGCTATTCCTTTCTACCAGATCCTTACAAATAGGAAGTACAGATATATACAGTAATAGATGAGGTGTGATTCCCCCAAAGTTATTTAAAAAGATGGAAATATTTCTTTCCTCTGCTATAAAATAGGACTTTCTTCCCTTTGAGTTTTCCTCTTCTAGAGCAATGCCATAAATTTGAGTAACTATTGCTAGGAAAAGCTTTTACTGGCCATACGTTTTACTTCCAATGCATGTGTGACAATGTAATACATGGATGTGCCAAATCCACCAGGAGAAGGGATACTCTTTGTCACCAGCTCTCCATTCTGGTTCATAGAAGTCCCTTCTATGATGTCTATATGGCCTGTAAAGACATATTTTAAGGGGTTGTTGAGGTGAAACTCTTCTAGTCAAGGAATAAATATTCTATAGTCCACCTAGCCTGAAGAAGGTAATTGTGCAATTTTAAAAATTAATTCCTATCTATATACATTCAACCTTTTCTAATAATTAAACATTTATGTCCTTTGCCTTTCTCTGACCCTGTTTTAAATCCCTTATGACTGTACATTTGGAATATGTTTGAGCCAACAAGTCAGCAACCTCACTTGGTGGCCATACATATTAAATTAAAGTTGACTGAACCTGTCAACCACTTAATGTGTATGGGGGTGACCCAACATTCCCACCGAGGCTGAGGTTAGGGATGGAAGAAGGATTTCACCATGCCCATTTTTTTTGTTCTCAGGGAAGAGAAACCACCACCAGAGATGCCTGGCAGTGCTTCATTGCCCACTCCCTAGTGAAAGCACATAGAGAATACAAAAAGTTATATATATATATATATATATATATTAGAAATAGCAGCAGTCACCAAAAAATCTATGGATTTATACAGGTATATCAGTCACATGAGGCCAAACTCCAAACGGTTTGTGTTCGATATTCCTACCTGTTTGTTTGGAGGATAAAACCTTGCAATTTATGGTGCCATGTTTCTCTCTCTGGACCCTATGGTGATTATGGTAGTGATTCTACTATAAGCCTCTCAGTCTCACTAAAAGTTATCCGCCTCCCAAATACCTCACTGGATCTACTCTCTGATAGAATCACAGATGTGACATGACATAATGTGGAATCGAAATCGAGATTGCCATAGACTCTTGAACAGTGCCCCAAAGGGCTAACTGGTGGACAGTTGCCAAGTCATAAATTGAAGCATCTGGGCCCCGATGACAAATCTGTAACATGGTCTCCCAAGTATCATGTGTGATTCATAGTACTGATCTGCTCTGATGGGGCAAGGGACCTTGTGTCCCTTCATGAACCAGTGGACCAGCTATAGTTACTTCCCTAGTGCAAGATCATTAATTTGTGCAATAACCCTGAAGTACCTATGATTAGACAAAAAAGGGGAACAGTATAAATAAAGTATGTAAAGTCTGACTTAAAGTGACCCTCCAGTACAAAACAAAAAATTAGACTATAAATGGCACATATATAGATAGGCTGCTACTGTGTAAGGCTTTCTCATGCAGAGTGCTGAAGGAAAATCTAAGACATAGTCTGCTCTACTGACTTTCACTGAAGTCGGGACATTTGCCCGTTTCACCTATGCAAAGTCATCAAATCCTTACTTTGTTTTACTTTAAAGGGTTAACTTATACTGTTTAATACTGTGTAACTGCATTATATATATATATATATATATATATATATATACACTCACCTAAAGAATTATTAGGAACACCATACTAATACGGTGTTGGACCCCCTTTTGCCTTCAGAACTGCCTTAATTCTACGTGGCATTGATTCAACAAGGTGCTGATAGCATTCTTTAGAAATGTTGGCCCATATTGATAGGATAGCATCTTGCAGTTGATGGAGATTTGGGGGATGCACATCCAGGGCACGAAGCTCCCGTTCCACCACATCCCAAAGATGCTCTATTGGGTTGAGATCTGGTGACTGTGGGGGCCATTTTATTACAGTGAACTCATTGTCATGTTCAAGAAACCAATTTGAAATGATTCGAGCTTTGTGACATGGTGCATTATCCTGCTGGAAGTAGCCATCAGAGGATGGGTACATGGTGGTCATGAAGGGATAGACATGGTCAGAAACAATGCTCAGGTAGCCCGTGGCATTTAAACGATGGCCAATTGGCACTAAGGGGCCTAAAGTGTGCCCAGAAAACATCCCCCACACCATTACACCACCACCACCAGCCTGCACAGTGGTAGCAAGGCATGATGGATACATGTTCTCATTCTGTTTACGCCAAATTCGGACTCTACCATTTGAATTTCTCAACAGAAATCGAGACTCATCAGACCAGGCAACATTTTTCCAGTCTTCAACAGTCAAATTTTGGTGAGCTCGTGCAAATTGTAGCCTCTTTTTCCTATTTGTAGTGGAGATGAGTGGTACCCGGTGGGGTCTTCTGCTGTTGTAGCCCACCTTTCTTTCCCATTCTGACATTCAGTTTGGAGTTCAGGAGATTGTCTTGACCAGGACCACAACCCTACATGCATTGAAACAACTGCCATGTGATTGGTTGACTAGATAATCGCATTAATGAGAAATAGAACAGGTGTTCCTAATAATTCTTTAGGTGAGTGTGTGTGTATATATATATATATATATACAGTTGCAAGAAAAAGTATGCAAACCCTTTGGAATGATATGGATTTCTGCACAAATTGGTCATAAAATGTGATCTGATCTTCATCTAAGTCACAACAATAGACAATCACAGTCTGCTTAAATTAATAACACACGAAGAATTAAATGTCACCATGTTTTTATTGAACACACCATGTAAACATTCACAGTGCAGGTGGAAAAAGTATGTGAACCCTTGGATTTAATAACTGGTTGAACCTCCTTTGGCAGAAATAACTTCAACCAAACGTTTCCTGTAGTTGCAGATCAGACGTGCACAACGGTCAGGAGTAATTATTGACCATTCCTCTTTACAGAACTGTTTAGTTCAGCAATATTCTTGGGATGTCTGGTGTGAATCACTTTCTTGAGGTCATGCCACAGCATCTCAATCGGGTTGAGGTCAGGACTCTGACTGGGCCACTCCAGAAGGTGTATTTTCCCCTCACCCATGACGGCACCCCATGCGACCAGGGACCTCCCATCCGGGACAGGAAACCTGAGAAGATAAAAGGTTCACACCCCCACCAAGCACCAGTTCAGGTTTCCTGTCCTCTGGATAGGAAGTCCCTGGGAAGACTTCACGTTGGTTCTCACCTGCAGTCGGGGGGAGGCCCAGGTTCTTATCCGGTGGGTGGCCTCCCCCAGGTAGCGTTTTGCTCTCCGGGGCTGCTGCCTGTAAGTCTGGGCTCCTTCCCCCCACATTCCGACGCTGGCCTGAGGGAGCCGCTATGGCTGTGTTCAGGCGGCTTCCCTCCTACTTCCGGGGTTGCCCGTCTTCCTGTCGGCGTCGGAGGGGGCGTCTGCGCATGCGCGCGCCCTGACGCGGGGGGCGGGGCTTGACCCGGAAGTCGGGCTCAGCGCCGATGTGTGCCCCGGCGCGTCCTTAAACTATAAATGGGGCAGAGGGGGGGGAACCCAGCCGGCTGATGTGGCACACAGTGTGGTGCTGAAGAAGCTCTTGGTCCAGCAAGGATGTCAGAGCCTGCAGATGGACGCGCCGAACCCCTGGAACCCTCAAGGCCCGCGAGTCCGGTACTAATCCTGAGGAGTGGGGGCTAAAAAGAAAAGGATCTTGTGGTAAGATGTACCTTTTTCTTACTAATGGGGTGTTATCTGCTTGTTTTGTGTAGGTGGCAAAGACCCCCAAAAAAGCGGCCTCTAAGACGAAGCATAAGGAGTGTGCAGGATGTAAGGCCCCCCTAGCTGCCTCCTACTCTAAACCGTTATGCACCCCATGCATCGATAAATTGGTGATGGAGGAATCCCAGAGCCTTTCTAGGAATATGCGATCTTTAATAAGATCTGAGGTGAAAGCCTCCTTTAAATCCTTGAGTAAAAATCGCCCGCGGTCTCCGGAGAAATCTCCAGATATTAGGGATTCGGAGATAGACCACTCTGACGTGGAGGAGAGAGAAGCAGGCCAGTTACTCTCTAATGACGCTGCTTCGTCAGCAGAGGAAGAAGCAGGGGGTTCCTATTTCTCACCCGAGGATACCCAAAACCTCCTTAAAGCAGTCAGAGCAACTATGCAGTTAGAAGAGGCGAAACAGGCTAAGTCGGCAGCAGATATTGCCTTTCAGGGGTTAGGTCCCAGAAAACAGAGGGTTTTCACCATTCACGAGAACGTTCAGGCATTAATTAAAAAAGAGTGGAAGAATCCTGATAGGAAGTTTTTCATCCCAAGCTCCGTTAAAAGGAAATATCCTTTTGATGAGAAAGTAGCAGCCTGTTGGGACAAGGCCCCTACGGTTGACGCTCCGGTGGCGAAGATTGCTAAAAAATCTGCGCTACCGTTTGATGATCTAGGTAGCCTGTCTGATCCTCTGGATAAAAAAGCGGACTTTTACTTAAAAAAGGCCTGGGAATCATCCTCTACCTGCTTGAGACCAGCGGTTGCAGCATCATGGGTCTCTAGGTCACTGCATATCTGGCTGGAACAGCTAGAACAGCATCTCAGTGAGAAGAAGCCAAGAGAAGAGGTTTTGGCCTCCCTTCCCACATTTTTTAAGGCCGTCGATTTTTTTAGCCGATGCTTCCACGGATATAATTAGGTTCTCAGCCAGATCATCCGCTATGTCCAATGCGGCTAGAAGAGCTATTTGGCTGAAGTCCTGGAAAGCTGATCAGGGTTCAAAAGCTAGGTTATGCTCTATCCCCTGTGAGGGTGACAGGCTCTTTGGATCTTCTCTCGATGATATACTTGAAAAGGCCTCAGACAAAAAGAAGGGTTTTCCAGCTCCTCAACGCCCTCCCTTTTTTCGTAGATACCAAGGTAAAAGGCAAAAGGGTAGGCAGTATGATAGAAGGGAAAAGGATAAATTTCCTAAAAAATCCGGAGGTTTCCTTTTTAAATCCCAGGATACAAGACCCAAAGATAAGCAATGACGCCGAACCCCAGGTAGGGGGAAGATTGTCTCTCTTTCTCCCAGCCTGGAAGAGCATAACCAAGAACGGCTGGATCTTGGGAGGGATTGGAGAAGGGTTCCGGCTGGAGCTCCTGTCCCATCCCCGGGATTCGTTCATTCTAACAGATTACCCCAAGGATCTAGTCAAAAGACAAGCCTTAGAGTCAGAGATCCGGCTGCTTCTGCAAAAAGGGGTGGTTGTCCCGGTTCCGCAGGCAGAGAAGGGCAGGGGGTTTTACTCCCCTCTTTTTTTAGTGAAAAAACCCAACGGCTCCTTCCGGGTAATCCTAAACCTGAAGAAGTTAAACAGATTCCTCAGCTACAAAAGATTTCGTATGGAGACCATAAGATCGGCCATAGATCTCCTATCAAAGAATTGCTGGATGGCGACTCTGGACTTAGAGGACGCGTACTACCACGTGCCAATTCATGTGTCCTCCCAAAAATATTTGAGGACAGCAGTCTGGGTTCAGGGGGAATGTCTGCACCTGCAATACAGAGCCCTGCCGTTTGGGGTTTCTCAAGCCCCCAGAATCTTCACCAAAGTGATTGCGGAAGTTGTCTCCTTTCTGAGGTTGTCAGGGGTTCCGGTGCTGCCATACTTAGACGACTTCCTGTTTTTTTCCCAGACCAAGGAAGGCCTGGTTCAAAACATAGAAGTTTCCTGCGCCCTGTTAAAGAGCTTGGGCTGGAAAATAAATTGGGTAAAGTCTTGCCTAACACCATCTCAGAACTGCGTATTTTTAGGCATCCTGTTAGACTCCCGTGTAGAAAAGTCCTTCCTCCCGTCCGCCAAGATATTCTCCATCAGGGAGCATGTTTGGGATCTTTTCAGATCCTACCTCTGCTCGTTCAGGAGGGCAATGGCGGTGCTGGGCCACCTGACAGCAACCTTTCCAGCGATCCTATATGCGCAGGCCCACACAAGGAAGCTACAATCATGCATCCTGCGCCAATGGGACGGCCGCAAGCAGTCGTTGGACCGGATTTTTCACTTATCCGCAGAGGCGAGAGTGTCTCTCCTTTGGTGGACTGTGACAGAGAATCTCTCAGCTGGAGTACCATGGTCCTTTCAGGATCCGATAGTATTAACAATGGATGCCAGCCCGTGGGGTTGGGGGGCCCACTCGGAGAACAAAGGTTGGCAAGGAAGGTGGGATTTGAAAACCAGGAAAGCCACCTCAAACTTCAAAGAGTTAAAAGCAGTAGAGATGGCCCTAAGAGCGATAGCTCCGGACATATCCTTCAGGAACATAATTTTATATTCGGACAACTTAACTACAGTGGCATACATCAACCATCAAGGCGGAACAAGGGTACCTTCTCTGGCAACACTCTGTCACCAGATCTTTCAGTTAGCAGAACAGAAACATCTATCTCTGTCGGCAGTCCACATAAAAGGAAAGGACAACATAGTAGCCGATTTTCTGAGTCGCACCCAACTAAAACAGGGAGACTGGTGCCTAAACCCAGAGGTCTTCTCCCAGGTAACGCAGAAATTCGGCCTCCCCACGGTCGACCTGTTTGCCTCTAGGAAGAACAGGAAAGTGGAAAGGTTCTTCTCCATAAATCGTCTGGACGATCCAACAGCTTTGGACGGTTTGGCACAAAACTGGTCTCAGGAGGAGGGTTACGCCTTCCCTCCGTTTTCCCTAATCCCGCAGGTTCTGAAAAAAATCCAGAGGGAGAATACGACAGTTACCCTAGTGGCCCCAGTGTGGCCGAAAAGGTCCTGGTACTCCAGCCTCCTAGACCTAGCAATAGCCCCCCCTTGGATACTGCCCCCTCGGGAGGATCTATTATATCAGGGCCCGATCCTGCATCCCAATCCAGAGATTTTGCATCTGGCAGCATGGAGGCTGAGAGGGAGATTTGGTTAGGCCGGGGTCTATCCCAATCTGTAGTATCCACTATGTTGGGAAGTAGGAAAGCCACCACAGCCAAAAAATACAATAAGATTTGGGAAGTCTTTTCCTCCTTTTTAGGGATCAATCCTGACCCCTTCTCTCCTCCAAATGTCTCTAGGGTCCTAGACTTTCTACAAGCTGGCTTGGATAAGGGGCTTAGGGCTTCCACCCTAAGAGTACATGTGGCAGCCTTGAGTTACTTCTTCGATTCTCAGTTGGCCCTGCACCCTTGGATTAAAAGGTTTCTGTCAGCAGCCTCCAGGATCCGCCCTTCGATAAGACCCTTGTCCCCTCCTTGGGACCTAAACACGGTCTTGACGGCTCTGTCACAGAAACCTTTTGAGCCCTTGTCTGATATACCCATAGACATGCTCTCCTTTAAGATGTCCTTTTTACTGGCCATTACTTCAGCTAGGAGAATCTCAGAGATACAAGCTTTCTCGGCCTTTCCTCCTTATACCCAGGTCTTGGATGACAAGGTTATTATTAGGCCTCTCCCGTCCTTCCAGCCAAAGGTGGTCTCGGACTTCCATAGAAGTCAGGATGTTATCCTTCCATCCTTTTGCCCTAATCCCTCTAATAGTTTAGAAAGGGAGTATAATTGCCTGGACGTCAAAAGATGTCTGCTTGCCTATTTAGAGTCTACCTCGGCTTGGAGGTTGGAAGAAAATCTTCTTATTCAGTTTTGGGGTAGGAATAAGGGGCGGAAAGTATCCACGGCAGTTATTGCTAGATGGGTGAAAAGGGCCATTTCCGAAGCCTATTTAGCGCAGGGTCTCTCGCCCCCTTCGGGGTTCGGAGCCCACTCCACCCGAGCAGTAGCTACGTCCTGGGCCGAGAAGGCGGATGCCTCCCTGGCTCAAATTTGTAGAGCAGCAACTTGGAGCTCTCAACATACCTTTTTGAAGCATTACAGGCTCCAACTTCATGCGGATTCCGCCTTTGGTAGGAAAGTGCTTCAGGCGGTTGTCCCCCCCTAGTTCTCATTAATAGTCTATCTCGCATGGGGTGCCGTCATGGGTGAGGGGAAAACAACATTGCTTACCGGTAATTGTTTTTCTCGATACCCATGACGGCACCCCCAAAATTTTCCCTTCCCTATATATATATATATATATATATATATATATATAAAAAAAAAAAAAAAAGGGAGCTAATGGGCTTAGTCCCCCTTATTAGGTTATATGCGGAGTAGCCCGCTACTGCCTATAGGTTTCTGAGGGTTCTCTCTTGAGTATTGTAGAGATATAATGTACCATATTGGATCTCTCTCTCTCTCTCTTTCTTTTCTTACGTGTATTCACCTCCGGAGTACTGTTTATTACTATCACTGGTGCTTGGTGGGGGTGTGAACCTTTTATCTTCTCAGGTTTCCTGTCCCGGATGGGAGGTCCCTGGTCGCATGGGGTGCCGTCATGGGTATCGAGAAAAACAATTACCGGTAAGCAATGTTGTTTTCTTCTGTTTAAGCCATTCTGTTGTTGATTTACTTCTATGCTTTGGGTCGCTGTCCTGTTGTAACACCCATCTTCTGTTGAGCTTCAGCTGGTGGACAGATGGCCTTAAGTTCTCCTGCAAAATGTCTTGATAAACTTGGGAATTCATTTTTCCTTCGATGATAGCAATCCGTGGTGCAAGGCCCTGACGCAGCAAAGCAGCCCCAAACCATGATGCCCCCACCACCATACTTCACAGTTGGGATGAGATTTTGATCTTGGTGTAATGTGCCTCTTTTTCTCCACACATAGTGTTGTGTGTTTTTTCCAAACAACTCAACTTTGGTTTCATCTGTCCACAGAATATTTTGCCAGTACTGCTGTGGAACATCCAGGTGCTCTTGTGCAAACTGTAAACGTGCAGCAATGTTTTTTTTTGGACAGCAGTGGCTTCCTCTGTGGTATCCTCCCATGAAATCCATTCTTGTTTAGTGTTTAACGTATAGTAGATTCGCTAACAGGGATGTTAGCATATGCCAGAGACTTTTGTAAGTCTTTAGCTGACACTCTAGGATTCTTCTCCACCTCATTGAGCAGTCTGCGCTGTGCTCTTGCAGTCATCTTTACAGGACGACCACTCCTAGGGAGAGTAGCAGCAGTGCTGAACTTTCTCCATTTATAGACAATTTGTCTTACCATGGACTGATGAACAGCAAGGCTTTTGGAGATACTTTTATAACCCTTTCCAGTTTTGTGCAAGTCAACAATTCTTAATCGTAGGTCTTCTGAGAGCTCTTTTGCGCGAGGCATCATTTACATCAGGCAATGCTTCTTGTGAAAATCAAACTAAGAACTGGTGTGTTTTTTTTATAGGGCAGGGCAGCTGTAACCAACACCTCCAATCTCATCTCATTGATTGGACTCCAGTTGGCTGACACCTCACTCCAATTAGCTCTTGAAGATGTCATTAGTCTCGGGGTTCACATACTTTTTCCACCTGCACTGTGAATGTTTACATGGTGTGTTCAATAAAAACATGGTAACATTTAATTCTTTGTGGGTTATTAGTTTAAGCAGACAGTGATTGTCTATTGTTGTGACTTAGATGAAGATCAGATCACATTTTATGACCAATTTGTGCAGAAATCCATATCATTCCAAAGGGTTCACATACTTTTTTTTTGCAACTGTATATATAGTCATATATATGCTGCTCAGATTGATCTTTTGGATGTCTGGCTTTGCTATTTTGTCATAAAAACTTGTTTTTGTCTGAAAAAACTCCTGTATCATTGCCATTGAGTATCATTGAAGCTCTAATGTAAGTCTATGAGACATGGAAACTTTAACATTGTACTTGTTTCTGCTGAGTTTCTCCACTCCTCCCACGAGAAGGTTTTAGTTCAGCCAGAAACTGTATATAAGGAGCGCAGTCAGAGCCCCTTGTGTTCTGCAGTTAAGGACCAGTGCTTAGAAGATGAGAGTCTGGCAGACTGAGTGACCAGAAGAAGACGCTGAGACGGGGATACCCAGAACCTGAATCACCAGCCTTGAGCCAGGGTTCCAGCCATTTGAGAAACGAGAGAGGGACAGCTAGTTAAGGCCTTTCCTAAGCATTAAACCCATCTTCTGCCCAGGAGGAGACTAGAGAAGCCAGCCCTATGCCTTGCCTGTATTGTTTTGTACCTGAGATCCTCCAGTAAAGAAGCACACTGGTTTACTGCAGACAATGACTCTCTGGACTTATTTCCCAGTGTGGTGCACCTTGCCTTACTATCCCTTCCAGAGAGCAGCAACATGTGGTGACACCTCAGCGGTGTCCAGGGGACGCAGCGTAGCATTAGGGGCACCTCAAACTGGCCACTGCATCCCCCACTGCCCCTCAGATGGACCAGTGCACTCCTCTGCTGACCTCTTATTTACCAGTGCCCCCTCCACTGCCCTTCACATGGCCAGTGCCCTCCTCCATTGCCCATCATTGGACCAGCACCGCCTCCACTACCCTTCAGATGAAACCAGTGCCCCTTCATGCTCTTTGACATAGATCAGTGCCCCCTCCTCTGCCCTTGAAAGGACCAACACCACTAAGACACAAACCCCCTACACTACTCTTAAATGTGATGGTAGGCACTGGTTCATTTAAAGATAGTGATGGGGGCATGTCTTTCCTACACCACTCTGCATGGGGAAGTCTGAAATAGTGGCAGCCATCTTGAAAGGAATCCAACTGGGAACCAGAACGGAGGAGGCAGCACAGAAAGGGTGGAGGTCATGTGTCACGTATAGTCAAATTTTTGGTTTTTGGACTGAACTTTGGCTTTAAATTGGATATATTTAACAGCCTTCATTATGTTCCTTAAACCATGTGTTTGATTACAAGCTGTCCACTCTCTTTCCAATGCAAATTGCAAATGATAAATCAAGAAATGCTTTAAATGACAAAACAAATACCCATTTTCGTAAGATAAAAGAACCCGTCCACCTTTTGAACACGGCAAGCTATTTTGCAAGATTTAATATTTGCCCTTAGGTTTCCCTTTTTTTATTTGAGGAGCTTTCAACAGTACTATAGTGACAGTATAGCGGTGCGAGGAACGACATAAACACTCCATCTCTACAGCCTATCAAAGAAAACAATATGACCAAAACTATGCGATAAAAACCCTTGATTAGTACTTTCGTAACCGTTTCAATCTTCCAGGGGCTGCAATGTATTAGGCTGCATGCATTGAGGAAAGCAGTATGGAGCGCAGCCTGGAGCCATTATGCAATAATAGGAGATCTGTCAATATGGTACTGCTTATAATACATAAAGTCGCCCATAATGCACTCATTATATCCAGTGGGATGTCTGCAACCATCTTGCAAGTTGTCCAAAACAGCACGTTGTACAGAAATTACATACAAAATCACAACCAATCGGCAGTGAGGTTTTTGAAGCGAAATACTGGGTTGGGGCCACCTGAAATGAAATATTACAAAACTGCTATAAATAAGAGTTCCTTCTTTCCCTGGTTTAGCAGTTATTTACACTCCACTGTCCCTTCTATCTTCAACGTCTCAACCCCAAGTACAGCCTTAAAGGGATTCTGTGACCAAGTTTTAGGCTATAGAGATACGGACATGCACGTCTAGATCGCCGCTAGCATGTCCGCAATATACCGGTCCTATAGGGCTGTGCGCTTTTATTTTCCTTAAAAAAGGATTTTAGAGATATGTAAATTAGTCTTGTAAGGTGACCAAGGGGCTGTACGAACCTTCCTGGTGCCCAGCCAAGCCCGCCTGTGAAGGAGCCCAGCACCGCCTATGTCCGATGTGAATCTGCAGCAGAATCGACAATTTGACGCACATTTGCCTTAGGGCTCGTTCACACGAACGTTTTTTGCATTCCGTATCCGGGCCGTTTATTGCGTTCTGTATACGGTCCGTATACTGAACCATTCATTTCTATGGGTCCGCAAAAAAAGTGGAATGTACTCCGTGAGCATTCCGTTTCCGTATGTCCGCAATTCCGTTCCGCTAGATTTTGAGTCTTGTCCTATTCTTGTCCGCAAATCACGTTCCGTGGCTCCATTCAAGTCAATGGGTCCGCAAAAAAAAAACTGAACACATACGGAAATGCATCCGTATGTCTTCCGTATCCGTTCCATTTTTGCGGAACCATCTATTGTTATGCCCAGCCCAATTTTTTCTATGTAATTACTGTATATTCCATACGGAAAAATGGAACAGAAAAACGAAACAGAAATGGAAACACAACGGAAATAAAAAACGGATTTAACCTCTGCTGTGCTGAAAGTAGTGAAAGTCTGCAAACAATATATCTGCAATAGAATGAGAATGCTGTGGATTTGAAAATCTGAAGCATGTGCAACGTCCGAGAAGCAGCAAAGGGTCCCTTTGAGAAATATTCGTGATGCCAGTTGCAGTGAAGCAACATGAAATGGTGTTGGTGGTGGTACCAAGGTGTAGGAATTGCCGAGTGGTATAGGGTGGCCTACAATGTCCCTTACTGTTTTGTATGTGTCACGGTGCTCCTACCTGGATACGCTGGAACCCCAGGCGTAGTCTTCTGAAGCAGCAAATAATGGGGGTAGTTAACTTGCGGATGAAGAATAAATTAAGTCCAGACCTTGTGAGGAAGTTCAATAACAGCTTTACTTGGCATAAACGTTTCTCCAAACAGGTTACAGACTTGGTCTTGTATCCAGCAGGCTTTAGTATTAAAACTCTGGCAGGCAAACTCTTCTTTGCTACATCTGTTGATCTCTGGCTCTGCTGTACTAATAGGCAGGAGCATACATAGACATCACTGGGCCCCATAGCAAGAATCTAAATTGGGCCCCCACTGCTGTATATACTATATATCTGTACACACTGCATCTATTATACCTCGTACCTCACATATCAGTACACTGTTGTATATACTATATATATGTACATATTGCATCTATAATACTGTGTAATATATGCAGTGTGTGTGTGTATATATATATATATAAATAGATAAACTGGAAATAAAAAACGGACAGCACTCCAATTCGTGGAACAGTGAACTCAAGCTTTATTCAACCATGTGGTAAGGCACAGTTTAATACCAGAGCCTTTCTCAAGCAAAGAAACAGAACAAAGTGACCAGTATATATACATAAAAAACTGGCAAATGTGCAATTAAATCATTACAACATGTGATCAATTAATGAATCAAAATCAAACCATAATATTTTATTATTTGTATAAGACCTGATCACAAAAGTGCATAAAAATCACATATCAACCATGATTAAAGTGTGTAAATAAATCCATGTGGATGATGTGCAAAACTAATGTATAAAAAATCCAAAATAAGCTAATATACGGTACATATAGTGGACAGAGAAGCAATTAATAAAATACTAATTAAGTGCCAAGTGCAAAGAATCGACGAAACTGGACAATTAGGGGTGAGTGTGAATACACTGACCAGGAGCTCCGCAACCTCATGCATAATGGACACCAAACGGCGTGGCTCTGACTACATCGCGCATGCCCAAGGTTGCGTCCATGATTGTCAAGACGTCATGACGCATAAGCGTCTGTGGAGTTTGCGCACTGTATACTTCTCACTTCCTGCGGCCATATTGGAAAAGACAAAGGATCACACAAGTCCGAACATCATGAACATCCAAATGTCTAATTCCACACCGGCCGGACCCCCATAACAATAGTAAAATATAATTAAATACAAGGGCAATAGGAAGAACGGACCAGGGAGCAGGATGAACGTCCACCTGTCAAGTGGGCATCACCCTCTCCAGGGGAACATCGGGTGGAATCCTGCATGTCACTGCGTGCTCCACCTTTATCATCCCTGTGGATCCAATCCATAAGCCAATGAGGGTTCTCCTCAAAACATAATACTGCAGAAATATAAATATATCCTTATGTCATGGCGCAACCTGGGCATCATAAACAATAAAAACAAACATCCATTTTTTAAAAGCAGAGGAGTCGCTGACGTCTCCGGCCAGTGAAGTACCCGTCCACCCTTCTCCTCCATCAGTATATCATCTATAAAAAAGAAAGAAAGAAAGAAAAACTAGTGTTAGTCAGATAATAATAAATATTATATTAAATATATAATTTTTTGTCCTAGAATAACTACCAAATAAGCAAGAGAAGTCCCTACCCCATCCGCAGGGACAGGGGGCAAGCCACCATATCATAATACATTCCAAATTTTATAATCAACATTAAGGCCATTAGGCCTAAGACTGAGTTCATGGAGGTCGCGGAGCTCCTGGTCAGTGTATTCACACTCACCCCTAATTGTCCATTTTTGTTGATTCTTTGCACCTGACACCTTTATTAGTATTTTATTAATTGCTTCTCTGTCCACTATATGTATATTAGCTTATTATGGTTTTTTTATACATTAGTTTTGCACATCATTCACATGTATTTATTTACACACTTTAATCATGGTTGATATGTGATTTTTATGCACTTTCTTTGATCAGGTTTTATATGAATAATTAAATATTATGGTTTGATTTTGATTGATTAATTGATCACATGTTGTAATGATTTAATTGCACATTTGCCAGTTTTTTTTATGTATATACTGTATACTGGTCACTTTGTCCTGTTTCTTTGCTTGAGAAAGGCTCTGGTATTGAGCCGAAACGTTGCCTTACCACATGGGTGAATAAAGCTTGAGTTCACTGTTCCACGAATTGGAGTGTTGCCCGTTTTTTGTTTCCTGTATATTGGGTAAGCTTATATCCAATTGGGTCTTGCACGCTCACTGTAACTGTCTGAAGTATTATATATGAGTGAGCAATGAGTAAAATCAAGGCATGGGTGGGAGGCAAAAGTGGAGGACCTCCTCTTACCACTCCATTCCAGTCTGCATGGATCAATGCAGAGTTGATTGTGCAATTTCTAATACTTGCTATTAGGTGTTGAAGTGTAAGACCGTGAACCAGGGAGGGCTTCCCAGGATCCAGCGAACCCACAGATGAGGAAAGCAACACCGACACCAGCTTTTATGAAAACAGAAACTTTACTGAACAGAAGTATTAAACACAATCTCAAATGTAGTGAACATATAATAAAGTTACATACGCTCGGCCTGGATGACGAGACCCCTTGCTGCACAGCACGGTGCCCCAAGATGGCCAACAGACACCACTTGTGATAATTTACCTATTGCGGGCACAACTATCACTGCCCCGCCATACTGCTTATTACCCTAGGAAATGGAAACAATTGTGTGCGGTGCAAGATACAGGCGGCCCGCGGTGCAGCACAAGAGCTCACACACTTACAAATGTTTACAATAGTTTCCCTTCTTCCTAAACGACACCGTGACACGTGTCCGCAATACTCCCAGTCAAGACGCTGGAGTAGCTAAAGTTTGCAGGTCCCTTGTTGATCCAGAAGCGAACTATAAACTTATAACTAGTAGGTCCTGGTGTTGGGTAATTTCTGAATCTTTGTAGCACAATCCTTGCAGCACAATCCCTGCAGCCTGCCTCACCCAGAGCCCCTAACTGACTAACTAACTGCAGGGTAGATCACAGTCTCTAGTTTTCTTCCAGGCTCCCACAATATACTGCGGTGCGTGCACGATCTGGCTTACCGACCCAGGTCTGTTCTTCATCCGATGGTGACTTAAACCAAATAACAAGTCTGTCCATCCACAATGAGGCCCTGCAGGGTCTGTAGCTCCGTTCCACAGCTTTTCCAGCCTTCTGGGAACCGATCCTCTCTTTCCTGGACGACATCTTGATTGCTGACTGTCATCAGTCACTTCCAACAGCGACTCTGGCCACTCCAGGTCTCACTGACACCTGGATGCCACTAGATGCTGCCTTCCAGCTCCTGTCTCTGCAAAACAGTCATTTCCTGGCTCTTCTTCAGCTAGTAACCACACCTCAATTACTTGCAGTATGTTAGCTGTGTGGGGAAACAACGGCCTCTTGGGTCAAAATGCAGAATGACATTTCTAATAAAGTAATGTGTGCAGAAACAGTATGAGCTGTTTCTCCATCTTACAGAAGGACCTGTGACTAGGGATGAGCGAACTCGAACTGTATAGTTCGGGTTCGTACCGAATTTTGGGGTGTCCGTGACACGGACCCGAACCCGGACATTTTCGTAAAAGTCCGGGTTCGGGTTCGGTGTTCGTCGCTTTCTTCGCGCTTTTGTGACGCTTTCTTGGCGCTTTTTGAAAGGCTGCAAAGCAGCCAATCAACAAGCGTCATACTACTTGCCCCAAGAGGCCATCACAGCCATGCCTACTATTGGCATGGCTGTGATTGGCCAGAGCACCATGTGACCCAGCCTCTATTTAAGCTGGAGTCACATAGCGCCGCCCGTCACTCTGCTCTGATTAGCGTAGGGAGAGGTTGCGGCTGCGACAGTAGGGCGAGATTAGGCAGATTAACTCCTCCAAAGGACTTGATTAACTGATCGATCTGCAGCTGTGGATCATTGAGCTGCTGATCCTCAATTGCTCACTGTTTTTAGGCTGCACAGACCGTTTGTCAGTCTCATTTTTCTGGGGTGATCGGCGGCCATTTTGTGTCTTGTGGTGCGCCAGCACAAGCTGCGACCAAGTGCATTTAACCCTCAATGGTGTGGTTGTTTTTTGGCTAAAGCCTACATCAGGGTGAAGCTGTCACACCAAGTGCATTTAACCAGCAATAGTCTGTTCATTTTTTGGCCATATACAAAATCAGGGGCAAGCTGCGCCTGTCACCAAGTGCATTTAACCCTCAATGGTGTGGTTGTTTTTTGGCTAAAGCCTACATCAGGGTGAAGCTGTCACACCAAGTGCATTTAACCAGCAATAGTCTGTTCATTTTTTGGCCATATACAAAATCAGGGGCAAGCTGCGCCTGTCACCAAGTGCATTTAACCCTCAATGGTGTGGTTGTTTTTTGGCTAAAGCCTACATCAGGGTGAAGCTGTCACACCAAGTGCATTTAACCAGCAATAGTCTGTTCATTTTTTGGCCATATACAAAATCAGGGGCAAGCTGCGCCTGTCACCAAGTGCATTTAACCCTCAATGGTGTGGTTGTTTTTTGGCTAAAGCCTACATCAGGGTGAAGCTGTCACACCAAGTGCATTTAACCAGCAATAGTCTGTTCATTTTTTGGCCATATACAAAATCAGGGGCAAGCTGCGCCTGTCACCAAGTGCATTTAACCCTCAATGGTGTGGTTGTTTTTTGACTAAAGCCTACATCAGGGTGAAGCTGTCACACCAAGTGCATTTAACCAGCAATAGTCTGTTTATTTTTTGGCCATATCCCAGTCTAATTCTGTCACTAAATCCATACCGGTCACCCAGCGCCTAAATACTAGGCCTCAAATTTATATCCAGCTAAATCTGTCCCTAGTGCTGTAGCTGGGCGAGTTATTTAGTGTCCGTTCAAGCACATTTCTTGTTCTGGGTTGAAATACAATTCCCAATTTAGCAATTTCATAATTTAGTGGTTCCTGCTATATCAGAGCTATTTGAAATCTATCCCAAAAAGGGTATATAATATTGAAGGTGCACATTGGGTCATTCAGAATAACTTCACACACACCCGCTACTGTGTATTTCCAAGTCTAATTCTGTCACTAAACCCATACCTGTCACCCAGCGCCTAAATACTAGGCCTCAAATTTATATCCAGCTAAATCTGTCCCTAGTGCTGTAGCTGGGCGAGTTATTTAGTGTCCGTTCAAGCACATTTCTTGTTCTGGGTTGAAATACAATTCCCAATTTAGCAATTTCATAATTTAGTGGTTCCTGCTATATCAGAGCTATTTGAAATCTATCCCAAAAAGGGTATATAATATTGAAGGTGCACATTGGGTCATTCAGAATAACTTCACACACACCCGCTACTGTGTATTTCCAAGTCTAATTCTGTCACTAAACCCATACCTGTCACCCAGCGCCTAAATACTAGGCCTCAAATTTAAATCCCTCTAAATCTCTCGTTACCCACCGCTGTACTGTTGTTGCTGGGCAAGATATTTAGTGTCCGTCAAAGCACATTTTTTGTTCTGGGTTGAAGTACAATTCCCAATTTAGCAATTTCATAATTTAGTGGTTTCTGCTATATCAGAGCTATTTGAAATCTATCCCTAAAAGGGTATATAATATTGAAGGTGCACATAGGGTCATTCAGAATAACTTCACACACACGCTTCTGTGCATTTCCAAGTCTAATTCTGTCACTAAATCCATACCGGTGACCCAGCGCCTAAATACTAGGCCTCAAATTTAAATCCCTCTAAATCTCTCGTTACCCACCGCTGTACTGTTGTTGCTGGGCAAGATATTTAGTGTCCGTCAAAGCACATTTTTTGTTCTGGGTTGAAGTACAATTCCCAATTTAGCAATTTCATAATTTAGTGGTTTCTGCTATATCAGAGCTATTTGAAATCTATCCCTAAAAGGGTATATAATATTGAAGGTGCACATAGGGTCATTCAGAATAACTTCTCACACACGCTTCTGTGCATTTCCAAGTCTAATTCTGTCACTAAATCCATACCGGTGACCCAGCGCCTAAATACTAGGCCTCAAATTTAAATCCCTCTAAATCTCTCGTTACCCACCGCTGTACTGTTGTTGCTGGGCAAGATATTTAGTGTCCGTCAAAGCACATTTTTTGTTCTGGGTTGAAGTACAATTCTCAATTTAGCAATTTCATAATTTAGTGGTTTCTGCTATATCAGAGCTATTTGAAATCTATCCCTAAAAGGGTATATAATATTGAAGGTGCACATAGGGTCATTCAGAATAACTTCACACACACGCTTCTGTGCATTTCCAAGTCTAATTCTGTCACTAAATCCATACCGGTGACCCAGCGCCTAAATACTAGGCCTCAAATTTAAATCCCTCTAAATCTCTCGTTACCCACCGCTGTACTGTTGTTGCTGGGCAAGATATTTAGTGTCCGTCAAAGCACATTTTTTGTTCTGGGTTGAAGTACAATTCCCAATTTAGCAATTTCATAATTTAGTGGTTTCTGCTATATCAGAGCTATTTGAAATCTATCCCTAAAAGGGTATATAATATTGAAGGTGCACATAGGGTCATTCAGAATAACTTCACACACACGCTTCTGTGCATTTCCAAGTCTAATTCTGTCACTAAATCCATACCGGTGACCCAGCGCCTAAATACTAGGCCTCAAATTTAAATCCCTCTAAATCTCTCGTTACCCACCGCTGTACTGTTGTTGCTGGGCAAGATATTTAGTGTCTGTCAAAGCACATTTTTTGTTCTGGGTTGAAGTACAATTCCCAATTTAGCAATTTCATAATTTAGTGGTTTCTGCTATATCAGAGCTATTTGAAATCTATCCCTAAAAGGGTATATAATATTGAAGGTGCACATAGGGTCATTCAGAATAACTTCACACACACCCGCTACTGTGTATTTCCAAGTCTAATTCTGTCACTAAACCCATACCTGTCACCCAGCGCCTAAATACTAGGCCTCAAATTTATATCCAGCTAAATCTGTCCCTAGTGCTGTAGCTGGGCGAGTTATTTAGTGTCCGTTCAAGCACATTTCTTGTTCTGGGTTGAAATACAATTCCCAATTTAGCAATTTCATAATTTAGTGGTTCCTGCTATATCAGAGCTATTTGAAATCTATCCCAAAAAGGGTATATAATATTGAAGGTGCACATTGGGTCATTCAGAATAACTTCACACACACCCGCTACTGTGTATTTCCAAGTCTAATTCTGTCACTAAACCCATACCTGTCACCCAGCGCCTAAATACTAGGCCTCAAATTTAAATCCCTCTAAATCTCTCGTTACCCACCGCTGTACTGTTGTTGCTGGGCAAGATATTTAGTGTCCGTCAAAGCACATTTTTTGTTCTGGGTTGAAGTACAATTCCCAATTTAGCAATTTCATAATTTAGTGGTTTCTGCTATATCAGAGCTATTTGAAATCTATCCCTAAAAGGGTATATAATATTGAAGGTGCACATAGGGTCATTCAGAATAACTTCACACACACGCTTCTGTGCATTTCCAAGTCTAATTCTGTCACTAAATCCATACCGGTGACCCAGCGCCTAAATACTAGGCCTCAAATTTAAATCCCTCTAAATCTCTCGTTACCCACCGCTGTACTGTTGTTGCTGGGCAAGATATTTAGTGTCCGTCAAAGCACATTTTTTGTTCTGGGTTGAAGTACAATTCCCAATTTAGCAATTTCATAATTTAGTGGTTTCTGCTATATCAGAGCTATTTGAAATCTATCCCTAAAAGGGTATATAATATTGAAGGTGCACATAGGGTCATTCAGAATAACTTCACACACACGCTTCTGTGCATTTCCAAGTCTAATTCTGTCACTAAATCCATACCGGTCACCCAGCGCCTAAATACTAGGCCTCAAATTTATATCCCTCTAAATCTCTCGTTACCCACCGCTGTACTGTTGTTGCTGGGCAAGATATTTAGTGTCCGTCAAAGCACATTTTTTGTTCTGGGTTGAAGTACAATTCCCAATTTAGCAATTTCATAATTTAGTGGTTTCTGCTATATCAGAGCTATTTGAAATCTATCCCTAAAAGGGTATATAATATTGAAGGTGCACATAGGGTCATTCAGAATAACTTCACACACACGCTTCTGTGCATTTCCAAGTCTAATTCTGTCACTAAATCCATACCGGTCACCCAGCGCCTAAATACTAGGCCTCAAATTTATATCCCGCTGAATTTGAATACAATACATTGGGCCAAATAATATATTTGTTGTTGTGGTGAACCATAACAATGAGAAAAACATCTAGTAAGGGACGCGGACGTGGACATGGTCGTGGTGGTGTTAGTGGACCCTCTGGTGCTGGGAGAGGACGTGGCCGTTCTGCCACATCCACACGTCCTAGTGTACCAACTACCTCAGGTCCCAGTAGCCGCCAGAATTTACAGCGATATATGGTGGGGCCCAATGCCGTTCTAAGGATGGTAAGGCCTGAGCAGGTACAGGCATTAGTCAATTGGGTGGCCGACAGTGGATCCAGCACGTTCACATTATCTCCCACCCAGTCTTCTGCAGAAAGCGCACAGATGGCGCCTGAAAACCAACCCCATCAGTCTGTCACATCACCCCCATGCATACCAGGGAAACTGTCTCAGCCTCAAGTTATGCAGCAGTCTCTTATGCTGTTTGAAGACTCCGCTGGCAGGGTTTCCCAAGGGCATCCACCTAGCCCTTCCCCAGCGGTGAAAGACATAGAATGCACTGACGCACAACCACTTATGTTTCCTGATGATGAGGACATGGGAATACCACCTCAGCATGTCTCTGATGATGACGAAACACAGGTGCCAACTGCTGCGTCTTTCTGCAGTGTGCAGACTGAACAGGAGGTCAGGGATCAAGACTGGGTGGAAGACGATGCAGGGGACGATGAGGTCCTAGACCCCACATGGAATGAAGGTCGTGCCACTGACTTTCACAGTTCGGAGGAAGAGGCAGTGGTGAGACCGAGCCAACAGCGTAGCAAAAGAGGGAGCAGTGGGCAAAAGCAGAACACCCGCCGCCAAGAGACTCCGCCTGCTACTGACCGCCGCCATCTGGGACCGAGCACCCCAAAGGCAGCTTCAAGGAGTTCCCTGGCATGGCACTTCTTCAAACAATGTGCTGACGACAAGACCCGAGTGGTTTGCACGCTGTGCCATCAGAGCCTGAAGCGAGGCATTAACGTTCTGAACCTGAGCACAACCTGCATGACCAGGCACCTGCATGCAAAGCATGAACTGCAGTGGAGTAAACACCTTAAAACCAAGGAAGTCACTCAGGCTCCCCCTGCTACCTCTTCTGCTGCTGCCGCCTCGGCCTATTCTGCTGCTGCCGCCTCGGCCTCTTCCTCCGCCTCTGGAGGAACGTTGGCACCTGCCGCCCAGCAAACAGGGGATGTACCACCAACACCACCACCACCACCTCCGTCACCAAGCGTCTCAACCATGTCACACGCCAGCGTTCAGCTCTCCATCTCACAAACATTTGATAGAAAGCGTAAATTCCCACCTAGCCACCCTCGATCCCTGGCCCTGAATGCCAGCATTTCTAAACTACTGGCCTATGAAATGCTGTCATTTAGGCTGGTGGACACAGACAGCTTCAAACAGCTCATGTCGCTTGCTGTCCCACAGTATGTTGTTCCCAGCCGCCACTACTTCTCCAAGAGAGCCGTGCCTTCCCTGCACAACCAAGTATCCCATAAAATCAAGTGTGCACTGCGCAACGCCATCTGTGGCAAGGTCCACCTAACCACAGATACGTGGACCAGTAAGCACGGCCAGGGACGCTATATCTCCCTAACTGCACACTGGGTAAATGTAGTGGCAGCTGGGCCCCAGGCGGAGAGCTGTTTGGCGCACGTCCTTCCGCCGCCAAGGATCGCAGGGCAACATTCTTTGCCTCCTGTTGCCACCTCCTCCTTCTCGGCTTCCTCCTCCTCTTCTTCCACCTGCTCATCCAGTCAGCCACACACCTTCACCACCAACTTCAGCACAGCCCGGGGTAAACGTCAGCAGGCCATTCTGAAACTCATATGTTTGGGGGACAGGCCCCACACCGCACAGGAGTTGTGGCGGGGTATAGAACAACAGACCGACGAGTGGTTGCTGCCGGTGAGCCTCAAGCCCGGCCTGGTGGTGTGTGATAATGGGCGAAATCTCGTTGCAGCTCTGGGACTAGCCAATTTGACGCACATCCCTTGCTTGGCGCATGTGCTGAATTTGGTGGTGCAGAAGTTCATTCACAACTACCCCGACATGTCAGAGCTGCTGCATAAAGTGCGGGCCGTCTGTTCGCGCTTCCGGCGTTCACATCCTGCTGCTGCTCGCCTGTCTGCGCTACAGCGTAACTTCGGCCTTCCCGCTCACCGCCTCATATGCGACGTGCCCACCAGGTGGAACTCCACCTTGCACATGCTGGACAGACTGTGCGAGCAGCAGCAGGCCATAGTGGAGTTTCAGCTGCAGCACGCACGGGTCAGTCGCACTACAGAACAGCACCACTTCACCACCAATGACTGGGCCTCCATGCGAGACCTGTGTGCCCTGTTGCGCTGTTTCGAGTACTCCACCAACATGGCCAGTGGCGATGACACCGTTATCAGCGTTACAATACCACTTCTATGTCTCCTTGAGAAAACACTTAGGGCGATGATGGAAGAGGAGGTGGCCCAGGAGGAGGAGGAGGAGGAGGAGGAGGAAGAGGGGTCATTTTTAGCACTTTCTGGCCAGTCTCTTCGAAGTGACTCAGAGGGAGGTTTTTGGCAACAGCAGAGGCCAGGTACAAATGTGGCCAGCCAGGGCCCACTACTGGAGGACGAGGAGGACGAGGATGAGGAGGAGGTGGAGGAGGATGAGGATGAAGCATGGTCACAGCGGGGTGGCACCCAACGCAGCTCGGGTCCATCACTGGTGCGTGGCTGGGGGGAAAGGCAGGACGATGACGATACGCCTCCCACAGAGGATAGCTTGTCCTTACCCCTGGGCAGCCTGGCACACATGAGCGACTACATGCTGCAGTGCCTGCGCAACGACAGCAGAGTTGCCCACATTTTAACCTGTGCGGACTACTGGGTTGCCACCCTGCTGGATCCACGCTACAAAGACAATGTGCCCACCTTACTTCCTGCACTGGAGCGTGATAGGAAGATGCGCGAGTACAAGCGCACGTTGGTAGACGCGCTACTGAGAGCATTCCCAAATGTCACAGGGGAACAAGTGGAAGCCCAAGGCCAAGGCAGAGGAGGAGCAAGAGGTCGCCAAGGCAGCTGTGTCACGGCCAGCTCCTCTGAGGGCAGGGTTAGCATGGCAGAGATGTGGAAAACTTTTGTCAACACGCCACAGCTAACTGCACCACCACCTGATACGCAACGTGTTAGCAGGAGGCAACATTTCACTAACATGGTGGAACAGTACGTGTGCACACCCCTCCACGTACTGACTGATGGTTCGGCCCCATTCAACTTCTGGGTCTCTAAATTGTCCACGTGGCCAGAGCTAGCCTTTTATGCCTTGGAGGTGCTGGCCTGCCCGGCAGCCAGCGTTTTGTCTGAACGTGTATTCAGCACGGCAGGGGGCGTCATTACAGACAAACGCAGCCGCCTGTCTACAGCCAATGTGGACAAGCTGACGTTCATAAAAATGAACCAGGCATGGATCCCACAGGACCTGTCCGTCCCTTGTCCAGATTAGACATTAACTACCTCCCCATAACCATATATTATTGGACTCCAGGGCACTTCCTCATTCAATCCTATTTTTATTTTCATTTTACCATTATATTGCGAGGCTACCCAAAGTTGAATGAACCTCTCCTCTGCCTGTGTGCTAGGCCTAAATATATGCCAATGGACTGTTGCAGTGGTGGCTGACGTGAAACCTCATTCTCTGCTATGACATGCAGACTGATTCTCTGCTGTCATGAAGCCAGATTGTCTGTTACGGGACCTCTCTGCTCTGCCTGTGTGCTAGGCCTAAATATATGCCAATGGACTGTTGCAGTGGTGGGTGACGTGAAGCCTCATTCTCTGCTATGACATGCAGACTGATTCTCTGCTGACATGAAGCCAGATCCTCTTTTACGGGAGCTCTCTCCTCTGCCTGGGTGCTGGGCCTAAATTTATGACAATGGACTGTTGCAGTGGTGGCTGACGTGAAGCCTGATTCTCTGCTATGACATGCAGACTGATTCTCTGCTGTCATGAAGCCAGATTGTCTGTTACGGGACCTCTCTGCTCTGCCTGTGTGCTAGGCCTAAATATATGCCAATGGACTGTTGCAGTGGTGGGTGACGTGAAGCCTGATTCTCTGCTATGATATGAAGACTGATTCTCTGCTGACATGAAGCCAGATTGTCTGTTACGGGACCTTTCTCCTCTGCCTGGGTTCTGGGCCTAAATTTATGAAAATTGACTGTTGCAGTGGTGGGTGACGTGAAGCCTGATTCTCTGCTATGATATGAAGACTGATTCTCTGCTGACATGAAGCCAGATTGTCTGTTACGGGACCTTTCTCCTCTGCCTGGGTTCTGGGCCTAAATTTATGAAAATTGACTCTTACAGTGGTGGGTGACGTGAAGCCTGATTCTCTGCTATGATATGAAGACTGATTCTCTGCTGACATGAAGCCAGATTCTCTGTTACGGGACCTCTCTCCTCTGCCTGGGTGCTGGGCCTAAATTTATGACAATGGACTGTTGCAGTGGTGGCTGACGTGAAGCCTGATTCTCTGCTATGACATGCAGACTGATTCTCTGCTGTCATGAAGCCAGATTGTCTGTTACGGGACCTCTCTGCTCTGCCTGTGTGCTAGGCCTAAATATATGCCAATGGACTGTTGCAGTGGTGGGTGACGTGAAGCCTGATTCTCTGCTATGATATGAAGACTGATTCTCTGCTGACATGAAGCCAGATTGTCTGTTACGGGACCTTTCTCCTCTGCCTGGGTTCTGGGCCTAAATTTATGAAAATTGACTCTTACAGTGGTGGGTGACGTGAAGCCTGATTCTCTGCTATGATATGAAGACTGATTCTCTGCTGACATGAAGCCAGATTGTCTGTTACGGGACCTCTCTCCTCTGCCTGGGTGCTGGGCCTAAATTTATGACAATGGACTGTTGCAGTGGTGGCTGACGTGAAGCCTGATTCTCTGCTATGACATGCAGACTGATTCTCTGCTGACATGAAGCCAGATCCTCTGTTACGGGACCTCTCTCCTCTGCCTGTGTGTGTGCTGGGCCTAAATATATGCCAATGGACTGTTGCAGTGGTGGGTGACGTGAAGCCTGATTCTCTGCTATGATATGAAGACTGATTCTCTGCTGACATGAAGCCAGATTCTCTGTTACGGGACCTCTCTCCTCTGCCTGGGTGCTGGGCCTAAATTTATGACAATGGACTGTTGCAGTGGTGGCTGACGTGAAGCCTGATTCTCTGCTATGACATGCAGACTGATTCTCTGCTGTCATGAAGCCAGATTGTCTGTTACGGGACCTCTCTGCTCTGCCTGTGTGCTAGGCCTAAATATATGCCAATGGACTGTTGCAGTGGTGGGTGACGTGAAGCCTGATTCTCTGCTATGATATGAAGACTGATTCTCTGCTGACATGAAGCCAGATTGTCTGTTACGGGACCTTTCTCCTCTGCCTGGGTTCTGGGCCTAAATTTATGAAAATTGACTCTTACAGTGGTGGGTGACGTGAAGCCTGATTCTCTGCTATGATATGAAGACTGATTCTCTGCTGACATGAAGCCAGATTGTCTGTTACGGGACCTCTCTCCTCTGCCTGGGTGCTGGGCCTAAATTTATGACAATGGACTGTTGCAGTGGTGGCTGACGTGAAGCCTGATTCTCTGCTATGACATGCAGACTGATTCTCTGCTGACATGAAGCCAGATCCTCTGTTACGGGACCTCTCTCCTCTGCCTGTGTGTGTGCTGGGCCTAAATATATGCCAATGGACTGTTGCAGTGGTGGCTGACGTGAAGCCTCATTCTCTGCTATGACATGCAGACTAATTCTCTGCTGACATGAAGACAGATTCTCTGTTACGGGACCTCCCTCCTCTGCCTGGGTGCTGGGCCTAAATATATGCCAATGGACTGTTGCAGTGGTGGCTGACGTGAAGCCTCATTCTCTGCTATGACATGCAGACTGATTCTCTGCTGACATGAAGCCAGATTCTCTGTTACGGGACCTCTCTCCTCTGCCTGTGTGTGTGCTGGGCCTAAATATATGCCAATGGACTGTTGCAGTGGTGGCTGACGTGAAGCCTCATTCTCTGCTATGACATGCAGACTAATTCTCTGCTGACATGAAGACAGATTCTCTGTTACGGGACCTCCCTCCTCTGCCTGGGTGCTGGGCCTAAATATATGCCAATGGACTGTTGCAGCGGTGGCTGATGTGAAGCCTCATTCTCTGCTATGACATGCAGACTGATTCTCTGCTGACATGAAGCCAGATTGTCTGTTACGGGACCTCTCTCCTCTGCCTGGTTGCTGGGCCTAAATATATGCCAATGGACTGTTGCAGTGGTGGCTGACGTGAAGCCTCATTCTCTGCTATGACATGCAGACTAATTCTCTGCTGACATGAAGACAGATTCTCTGTTACGGGACCTCTCTCCTCTGCCTGGGTGCCGGGGCCTAAATATCTGAGAATGGACTGTTCCAGTGGTGGGTGACGGGAAGCCAGATTCTCTGCTATGGAACCTCTCTCCAATTGATTTTGGTTAATTTTTATTTATTTAATTTTTATTTTAATTCATTTCCCTATCCACATTTGTTTGCAGGGGATTTACCTACATGTTGCTGCCTTTTGCAGCCCTCTAGCTCTTTCCTGGGCTGTTTTACAGCCTTTTTAGTGCCGAAAAGTTCGGGTCCCCATTGACTTCAATGGGGTTCGGGTTCGGGACGAAGTTCGGATCGGGTTCGGATCCCGAACCCGAACATTTCCGGGATGTTCGGCCGAACTTCTCGAACCCGAACATCCAGGTGTTCGCTCAACTCTACCTGTGACCATACTGAAAGTGTCCACAGGATTAGAAAAACATTCTTCATTTCTTTCACAAACAGCACCTCTCCCATCCACAGGTTGAGCGAGGTATTGCAACTCCTCCCCTTTCACTTTAATAGAACTAAGCAGACATAACCCATGGACAGGAGTTGTGCTTTTTCAGGAAAAAAGCTGCCATGTTTTTCTAATCCTGGACAAACCCTTTATTTGCGGGACCTGCAAAAAATGTACAAACCAGGGAAACTGTAAAAGTGTTGAATGCTCATCGAATGGTTGGTATGGGACCATGCATGACCTTTAATGCTGAAGGTGCAAATCACCATTCTATCAAGACCTGTTGACCAGTCCCAGGACCCCCTATAGGTGGATGTGACTACATCACATTGATTAAAAGAGTCATTCCATGATTAATGTAAAATATAAATATCAGATATCATATAATACTCTTTCTAACAAAATTTCTTAATAATCTCTTTCTAACAAAGCTAGAACCAGGCCTGTACCTCACATGGGTCCAGAGATCTTCACATTCATTGCTCCAATTGCTCTGCTAGACTTATTTCAAGCTGGCAACTCAGGGGGCTTGTTCTTTCCATAGAGCAGGAACTGAACATGTGCATCCACCTCAGGAGGTGGACATAGAAATTAGAAAAATTGCAAACAGCAGGTGGGGCCATACAGATAGATTTTATTGAATAATTCGGTGGCTATACTACATTTTTAATTACAAGCAATTACAAAGGTATTCAGATCCAGGTGCTGGTTTGAAAACTGTAGAATATTTTTTATGGGACAGCCCCTTTAACTGAAGACTTTATAAGGAAAATACACAAAGATCAGGACTATCAACAGCTGTGCAAAACGGTGTGCCCTACTCACAATCTTCTCTTTGCATACAGTACATTGCAAAAGTATTCACCCCCTTGACTTTTTCGTATTTTGGTGCCTCACAACCTGGAATTAACATGGATTGTTTGAGGAGTTGCATCATTTAATTTACAGCACATGCCCACAACTTTGAAGATGTTTATTTATTTTTATTTTTTATTGTGAAGCAAACAACAAATAGGACAAAATAACCAGAAAAAAGTCAATGCATAACTATTCACCCCCTCAATACTTTGTAGAGCCACCTTTTGCGGCAATCACAGCTCCAAGTCGCTTTGGATAAGTCTCTATGAGCAGTTGCCACATTTTACCACCAGGATTTTGGCCCATTCCTCCTTGCAAAACTGCTCCAGCTCCTTCAAGTTGGATGGTTTGTGCTTGTGAACAGCAATCTTTAAGTCTGACCACAGATTTACTATTGGATTGTGACTCGGCCATTCCAACACATTTATATGTTTCCCCTTAAACCAGTCAAGTGTTGCTTTAGCAGTGTGTTTGGGGTCATTGTCCTGCTGGAAGGTGAACCTCCGTCCGAGACTCAAATCCCGCACGAAGTGGGACATGTTTTGCTCAAGAATATCCCTGTATTTAGCACCATCCATCTTTCCTGCAACTCTGACCAGTTTCCTAGTCCTGGCTGCTGAAAAACATCCCCCCAGCATGATGCTGCCACCATGTCTTACTGTGGGGATGGTATTCTTTGGGTGTTGTGTTGGGTTTGCGTCAGACATAGTGTTTTCTTTGATGGCCAAAAAGTTCAATTTTAGTCTCATCAGACCAGAGCACCTTCCTCCATACATTTTGGGAGTCTCCCACATGCCTTTTCACAAACTCACAATGTGCCTTTTTTTTGCTGAAAGTAATGACTTTCTTCTGGCCACTCTGCCGTAAAGTCCAAATGTATGGAGCGTACGGCTTATTGTCGTCCTATGTACAGATACTCCAGTCTCTGCTGTGGAACTCTGCAGCTCCTCCAGGGTTACCTTAGGTCTCTGTGCTGCCTCTCTGATAAATGCCCACCTTGTCCGATCCATGAGTTTTGGTGGGCGGCCGTCTCTTGGCAGGTTTGCTGTTGTGCCACGTTCTTTCCATTTGGTTATGATAGATTTGATGGTGCTCCTGGGGATCATCAAAGATTTGGATATTTTTTTTATACCCTAACCCTGACTTCTCAACAAAATTGTCCTTTACTTGTTTGGAGAGCTCCTTGGTCTTCATGACAGTGTTTGGTTAGTGATGCCTCTTGCTTAGGTGTTGAAGCCTCTGGGACCTTTAAAAAAAGGTGTGTATATGTAATGACAGATCATGCAACACTTAGATTGCACACAGGTGGACATCATTTCACTAGTTATATAACTTCTGAAGGTAATTGGTTGCACAAGAGCTTTTTATGGTCTTCCTAACAAATAGGGTGAATACATACGCACATGCCAATTTTCTGTTTTCTATTTCTAAACAATAGTTTTATTTATATATTTTTCTAATTTCACTTCACCAACTTAGACTATTGTGTTCTGATCCATCACATAAAATTCAGATTAACAAAACATTGAACTTACGGCTGTAATGTAACAAAACACGAAAAAAGTCAAGGGGGGTGAATACTTTTACAAAGCAATGTAGGTCTAAAGAATTTGTAGATCCGATCACTAATGAGTTAAACGCAAGCGACGAGGGCCAGAGTAACAATTAGCTGACACAGCGTAATAGCTCATAATAAATGTGGTTTATTCCACCTTAGAAAATTACTATTGGTATTCCCCTATCATTTACGGCCAATCTGCGCCCTCACCCAGTAAAAGACCCTCTCAGAGAGGATTTATTAGTGATATTACAGAGTGTGATTTCCAATAATCTGCTTGGCACAACATTATTGCTCCACCGAGACCCCCGATTAACTGCTGCACAATCAATAGACCAGCGAAAACACACACATAATCTCCTGCCACTCAATTATTTAGGAGACATGGGATTCCCGGGAGACCCAGATTCAACCGCCACTTAACCATTGCACTGCTAGGAGCGCATCGGTCGTGAGGAGGCATAAGATATGTGCTCCTATAGACCTGCACCATCCGTGTGAACATCATGCAGTTTTATAGAGACCCATTAAGCAGATCCATAACTACACCACAGGACGACGACCCCAAGGCAGGTATATAGCGAGTAGAGGGCTCGCCATCCCGTCCTAAGAACAGCTTGAACTCGTCGAACTGAATTTGGCTAATTTCATCTACATTTAAATCATGCTTGGGGAGAAATACTCTTCGTTTGCTAATGCAATTTATTTTAGGTTATTATTTATTATATGTAGTTAATATTTCTTTATATCCTGTTGATTATATAGCGTCAACATATTCTGTGGCGCTGTACAGAGGTTGTCCCAATGAGGATTACAAATAAACTTCCCTACCTCGGGCACAAGCACTATAGGCAATCTCATAGGACTCTAAAGACTATGGACACCTTAAAAGTGGAAATATTTTAGAGTACGTATGTTAGTGGTTGAAAAAAAAAAATTTAATTGCACTTAGTTTCAGTCTAAATTCTTTGTTCCTCTAAATCCATTCATTTTCAGCTGTCCTCATATACCGTTTCTAACCTGATCCTAGTTTCAGACTATATTCTTGTGGAAGTGTCCCTCCCAGTAATATATGCTGGATATGAGTGTCCTGGATGCTGCTGTCCATGCACACTGCCTTACATGCACTTTCCTCTCTATCTACATTCTGTGTCCTTCTTGGATCCTTGGATAGATTTGGATTCCTCCAAATCTATTCATTTTCAGCTGCCCTGATATTCAGGTTGCAACCTGCTCGTAGTTTCAGACTTTATTCATGTGGAAGTGTCCCTCCCAGTCATGTATGTGGCATCTGTGTGTCCAGGATGCTGCTGTCTTCCCTTGCACATTGTGTTATATGAACTTTCCTCACTATCCACAATCTGTTTTATTTGTCCTTATTGGATCCTTTCTCTATACTTTTGTACAACATCCTGTTGCTATTTTTTACACTGAGAAAAGGGAGGAGGAGGAGAGCTGTCAGGAGCAGGAGCAGTACTCTGGCAGATTTATATCAGATTCAGCAGCACCAGCAGCTTGGTGAACGACTTACACATTGTTTAGGCAGTGGCAACCCTGGTATTCACCTTTAAACCCTTGCACAGGGATCTGGATTTCGCTGCAGGGAAACCACCAGGCCGCTCCTTCCTGGAATAGTTTCTGCATAATTGACTGCTGACCTATGGGGTCAGAGGCACTGGTGCAGAGCACCAAGGGCTCAGACCAAATTGTAGTCAGGGACGTGCTGTATGGTAAATGGTCCAGGGTCAGAGTACGTGCTGTATGGTAAATGGTCCAGGGTCAGGGCAGGCAACAAAGGGTCAATAAGGAGCTCAGGCACAGGTTAGGTAAAGCAGGAGAGGGTCAGAATCCAGTAAATGGGCAGAGATCGGTACACAGGCAAACAAACAAATACAGCACACTTTCATGGAAACTAGCAAGCTAGACAACCTTTTGCCAAGACACTCTCCCACAGGGAATGGTGTCTTAAGTACCGAAGGGTGGCCAGCCAGAATTAGAGAGAAGAGGTCCTGCTGGCTGGAAGCAGGCTGCAGCCTACCAGGGAGGAAGAAGCAGACGATTCTAGTGGCCAGGCCTGCCACGGAAGCAGAGGAAGACCAGTAGGCTGGAATAGGCTGGTTAGTAGAGCGGTGCCCATGCCTGCCCAGATTCCGTCTTTAATCCACTCTCTGAAGTATAGATATCTATTAGGGACCATCCTGGGGAGCATGACCTGGGTAACCAACCAATAAAGTCCATACCTCCATGAAGAATAGAAGATACCTTATATTCCACACCACAGTTTAGCCTGTGCCAACTTAACTGTAGTTTTTTTGAACTTTTCTCTGCCTTGCTGTCAAGCTTCTTCCACTACCCTTAAGTTAGTGTTACTCTTCCTTGTGCAACACCAACTTCTACTTGCTGCCAAACCAGCCAGGAACTGGCATCCAGGTACACTCTTTGATTAAAATCCATTGGGAATGTAAAACAAAAGCTCCCCTAACTCCTTGGGTCCTGGTATCTGCCCTGGCTAACCTGGTGCTAAGGTTGGCCCTAGTTCCTATACAGCTTTTTAATTATTCATGCATTTCTAATAAAAAAAAATTATAAATTTTGTAAAATTGCCAGACGGCATGACCATATTTGTCCAATAAGTTTAACGGTTCTTCATTCTAAACATAGCACTTAATGAAAGGACAGAAGGAGAAAAAACCCTTCTGACCACTCTGTGGATCAGCCGGTTGCTTTCTAGTAGTGTGCATACCTACATCCATGGAAAGAATATATATGGACAAGATCTTCATAGTCTATAGGTGGTCCACAAGTTAGATGAGCTTTAACCACTTGACTAAACCCCCCTATTAGTAAAATGCTTCTCTTTCACTACATTTTTTTCACGTAACACCATAATAGTCATTCTAAGCTCTTCTGTCAAAACATGTGTAATTTGCCATTGTTCTGGATCTGCCTCCTCTCTATCCTTCCAAGAAATTTTCCCTATGATGACGATTATGTGACAAGGCATCTTGTGTAGAAGGATTGCCAATGATCCTTTGATTGACACAAGCTAATATCTGGAGAATTATCAGCTTTCAGCTGACAAAGAACTTTTTGTAGATAGAATCACTATAGGCTCCTTTCAGATCTGAGGTTTCCGTAGTTCTCTGCACACAACCCTGTGATAGGGAGCTGGTAACACACGTTTATGCTAGTGATGGGTTCCTCTACATTTAGGCACCTGAATCGTACATAAGAAGCTGAGTAAATTTTCTTCACATGTTCCACATGTACTTATTCTGAGTTATAGATCATATTATAGGCCAGAGCTGCATTCATAATTCTGCTTGCCTCAAAACTGAAATCTTTCAAAATGCCTTACTGGTTCAGTGATCGTGCTGGCGATTGGCATTCTAAGAAGTGTCTGCTTTAGATAAAACTTAGCAATTATTTAAAGTAGGCAAAACTAGCTATCCCACAACAATCTAGTGGCTTAAAGGGAACTTGTCATGTTGTATATGCAGTCTTATCTGATGACAGCAGGTCAGAGAGCTGGAGGAGCTGAGCAGATTGATGTATAGCTTTGTGGGAACAGATTCACGATAACTTGTCATTTATTCATGTAATTCTTTTCTCGTTCTATGCTTTGGAGTCCAGTGGGCCTTCCTAATTAGTGATAGGCAGCATTCTATATATGAGTGTGCATGCAAAGTTAGCTGGACTGCTAAACCCAGAATACTGAAGTTTTTCTATAAAACTATACATCAATCTGCTCAGCTTCTCCTGATTCAGCACATGCAGAATACAGTAAACAGGCAGAGGTTGGTACACAGGCAAACAGGATACAGCACATGTAGAAGGAACTTAGCAAGCTAAAGAACCTAATTGCTCATGCACCCTCTCATAGGGGAAGGGGCCAGAAATACCGCAGGGTTGCCAGCTTTTGGCTGGGAAGACTAAGGTGTATGTGCTGGGCTTTTAAGAGCTAGAGGGAGCGTGCGTGCATTCACTATGGGCAGCGGTGGAGACACCTTGCCGGGAAGCAGGCCATAGACTTTGTGGAGTACCACATCAGACTTGACGACTGGACCAGCCAGAAGAAGGTAGTGGGAGGCCAGTTTTGGCTGGTGGGAAAGGTGAGGGGAGCAGTATGCCCTATGTGTTTATGTATATGTTCTGTCCTGTTATATGTATGTGTTTATTGTATGTGTATGTACTATATATTTAATGCACATGTTTATGTGTATGTCCTTTGTATTATATGTATGTATTTATCTGTATGTCCTATGTGTTATAAGTATGTTTATGTGAATTTACTAAGTGTTATATGTATGTGTTTGTGTATGTACCGTGTTATATGTTTATGTCTATGTTGTATGTGTTATATGTATATGGTTTTGTGTATATACTATGTGTTTTAAGCATGTTTATTTGTATGCATGCTCTATGTATTATATGGTATGTTTATGTGAATGTACTGTGTGATATGTATCTGCCGTATTTATGTGTCCTATGTATTATATGTATGTGTATGTACAGCGCTGTACAATGTATATACTCAGGGCTGGATTCTGAGGTAGGCACACACACCTTGACCACCTAGAAGCCTCCACCACCAACCCTTTCCATTTAGGCTATCCTTTCTACCTAGCATTTTTAGCTATGCCCTGACAGTCACTATTTATATGAGTTGTGCTTAGTACTTAGCTCAGGGACACCCATATTTTGGAAAAAAGGAGGCCTCCATCGCCAATTTCGTTACATTTGACATGAAGAGTAGCGCTGCACGCAAGTGTTATTCTTGGTGTCAAAATTACAAACATCTAATGGAACCCCAACTGACCCCAATATAAGTTAGCTTGGCTAGTTAGGCAGTGTTTGGGGTCTCTCGTATAATGAATCCAGCAGATGATAATTCAAGCTTTTTCTAGAAATAGAATCACGGCACAAATGTAACAGATTCTTACTCTGAAGTGTATTATTATGTAGGGTTCTTGATGGGTTTTCAGCAACTTCACTAGAGATTCTCCAGTAAGTGCCGTCAAGAGCACAAACTCAAACCGTTTAATGGATACTAGAGACTCCTGTCATCTCCTCAAGAGGGTTTTGTGTAAAAACTCTTTACAGCTTGTCTCTAAGGATACCAGAAGCAGTCTTTACTTAATGTTCTGTTTCGCTACTTTCTAATACCTACTTTGTACTGTATAATCCTAAATATGAACTACCTTATTGCTAGTTACTTATCATTTTGCTCTCTAGAGAGTCTCATCTCCATGTTCTCGAGATTGTAAAATAGGGTGTAGGTCAATGCCAGGACTTGGAGATGAGGGGACTTAAAAGGGTTGCCCAGGTTTTATTTTTAAATTGCCTTTAAACGAGTGGTATCTGTGGAGTAATCCATACTTTCCTGAAACCCCACCCACGGGAGCTGTCTTCACTGGACTTCCAGTCCCCGTCTGTCAACTTCTTCATGGATGGGATGCCATGTGTAGCTGCAGCCTATGACTGGCCTTAGTGATGACGTGTCTCAAAATCATGTCACTACTGGGTTATGTGCCGCTTGAGGACACATCAGCGCTGGGGCCAGTCATTGTCTGTAGCAATGCATGTGACACCATCCATGCAGAACTTGACAGACAGACAGGCAGGGACTGGAAGTCCAGTGAAGACAGCCCAGGAGCAAGGATTTATCCACAGGTAACGCTGGATGGGGAGGATAAAAAAACCAAAAAACTAGACAACCCCTTTAAACAACTAGGCCAGTCAAACCTTTTAAAGTGGATTATTATCTAGACCAGTGGTGGCAAACCTATGGTACAGGTGCCCAAGGGGGCACTCAGAGCCCTCTCTCTCTGGGCACCTGGCCCCCCAAAAAAGTCTAAGGTGTACCAATATGCCTTAGACTTTTCCTGCCATTCATATGTGCAGGACATGCTATGAACGGCACAGGCAGCACATTGAATGCAGGCTATTATAGTACATGGAAGATTTACTATATTGGAATGTAGTATTCGGGTTAAATTGCCGTGTTGGTATTTTTCGATAAATAAGTGGGTTTTGGTTGCAGTTTGGGCACTCAGTCTCCAAAAGGTTCGCCATCACTGATCTAGGCACAATTGTCTCTTGACCCACCTGGGTCACTGAAAAGAGACTACTTCAAGAGGTAGTGGTGGTTCCCATGCAGATCCCTATACAGGGGTTCAGTGAAGATCAGGAGGGCCACTTAAATAACACTCTAAAAAGAAGCTCCAAACCAAATCTGTTCTGCTCCACAAGTGCTTTGTGACAATGGACTTCAAGGATCGAGAGTGGGATGCATTGTTGAAACATGTATTGGACACCAAGAGAATCTGCCCTGTACCAAATGTGGTATCAGGGGTACAAGCTCCATTGGTGTCCCATCAGTAATGGCAGGATTTCACTCTTCAGATATAACATCTTAGCTTTGTATGAATTTGTAGACCATGGTAAGCAGAGAAATGTTCAAAGACTGACCCTACTGATATCTATCATAAGATCTAAGAGGTCATTCGGCTGGACTATGAGTGTCCTCAGCTTGTGGGCCAGCCTTTGATGTGGGTAGAGAGGTTAAAGAAACCTAAACATTAAGACGAAGCAGTAAGACGAGGAACTTAAGAACAAAATCCCACCTAGGGCACATCTAGTGAGCTGTAATTAGTGCCGCATGGAGCAGGAATGTGAGATAATGTCACAGGGAGAAGATATCTAGGATTTCACAACATGGCTACTGCTTGTGGTTAGAGGAAGAGAACACACAGCATGTGACTGTTCTGTCCATCATGAAGTAATGTGGTTCTAATACACCCACACAGAGCAGATCTATGACTATAACAGATAGATAGAGATAGATAGATAGCCAGGGGTGTAGCTATAGGGGGATAAAATACTGCAGTCATACCCGGACCCTGGTTCCACATAAGAAGACACAAATATAATACCTGGCACATTATTGGTGGGGACCCTATTCCAGACTTTGCATTGGGGTCCAGAAGCAACACCCATACAGACGGGGAGGCGGCATGCCTTCTCAATGGTGTTATTAAAACTTTTCACAGAAGATACTGTTTATTTACTGAGCCACATAGAATTAAATTACTGGGGTTCTCAGAATTTTGCGTACTTATCCAAACAGCAGGGACCCATTAGCACTTAATTTTCCATATACAATTTTCTAAATAAAAAGGGAAAGTGTCACTTTTCTACCCTTAGGGCTGAACAGAAAGATGTGTGATTGCTCCACGAGAGAAAGTGGGTAATCCTAGGAGCAACACTGACCTCATCTCAATCACACTGCTTTCTGTTAAACGTGCCACACCGAGCAAATATCCCAAATTGTAGATAGGACATTAATTAACTCTAGGAGATTTTTCCTATTTATTCATCTATCTGTTTTTCCTTCTGTCTATCATCTATCTATCTGCCTGTCTATTTGTCTGTCACACACATTATTGAACTTTTCAGCAGGAGTTCTTTGAAGTCTGGACATTTGTGGACATTTGTCCTATGCAAAGTCATCAACTCCTTACTTTATTTTACTTTAAAGGGTTAACTTGCACCGACGTATACTGTTTAATACTGGGTAACTGCATTTTATATGTATGTTGTGTTATGTATAATTTCTTTGCACTGTATTTGCACAGCACTGTGGAAAGTGTTAATGAATACTGAGAGACTTTTGGGACTTTCTAGCTAATAATGAGAAGCTAGTCATTTTCCACAGCTACCATAAGGTTTAAAGAAGAGCATGTTTTGGAGGGAAAATGCCAGACTTGTTTACCACTAAAACCAGACAGACTGACCTTTTGGATGTCTGGTTTATGTTGTTATATCTGAAAACCTGTTTTTGTCTGGAAAAACTGCTGTGTAATTGCCATTGAGTATCTCTAATGCAAGTCTATGAGAGACAGGAGTTGTAACATTGTATTTGTTTGTGCTGAGTTTCTTCACTCCACCGCTCCCAATAGAAGGTTGTAATTTAGCTAGGAATAGAGCAGTCAGAGCCCCTAGTGTTCTGCAGTTAGGGAACAGTGCTTAGAAGAGGGAACTCTGCCAGACTGTCAAGCAACCAGAAGAAGACACTGAGATGGTGATACTCTACCACAGACCATGGATCACCAGCCTTTGGCCAGGGGACCATTCTTTTGAGAGAGAGAGAGGGACAGCTAGCTCAGGCCTTTCCTCAGCATCAAACCCTCCTTCTGCCAAGGAGAAGCCATCCCTATATCTCATCTGCATTGTTTTGCATCTAAAGTCCTTCAATAAAAAAGTGCAATGGTTTACTGCAACCCTAACTCTCTGGACTTATTTCCCATTGGGGTGCACCACGCATTACTATCCCCTTCAGAGAGCAGCAACATGTGATGATACTTTGACCATGTCCGGGGGAGCCAGCGTAGTGTTGGGGCAACCCCAAACCCGGCCACTGCATATGTATTTTATACCTGAAGAGACCTACAGAGGGTGCTCTGCGTTGGGTCTTGCCTTTAACTATCTATCGATCAATATCTATCTATCTAATCTAACTATCTATCTGTCTATCCAGAAACAATGAATCTGTATTAGAATGAGCAATGCTAGTAGCGATCCTGTGTCCCCATACATTGGAGGTGATCACTTATGTAAATGCAGCTCTTACCTCCACTGATGAGCGTGCAATTTTTGAGAAGAAACGCTTCCTTCCCGATAATTGCCTGCTCAAATAAATGTGCCTTAAATGCTGCAATATCAGACACAGCCATCACAGGAGAAGCGGCTCTTTCTGGAAAAACAACGGATCCGTTTTTCTAATCTTGTACAACCTATAAGATTTTTTTTAGGTAAATCTGTTTGGAACACCTACTTATTTATGGAAAGCCGGATGATAATCCTAATTACATTTTCAATAACATGAGAGAAGAGTTAAAATTAAATTTTTTACTTTTTTAATTATTTTATTTTTTATGATTTTACTTTTAGAGATTTTTTATCATAGATGGAAATCTAATGATTTAGATCATTAGTATTGCTCTATACCTTATTCTACTTTTCCGTGTACTTTACCTATGACGCTGACTTTCCAACCACCGCACACAGTCTTGTCTTGTGAAGAACAATGCCTGGAACTGTTCCCATTTACATATTTGCTCTGACAGTGAATGACAATGGTCTGTTCCTATAGCAGCACCTGCCCTGCCGCAGCTGCCTCTGGTTGACACAAGATTTCCAGCTGTACTGGTGGCAGGCTCTTTGCTGTAACATCCACCTCCATGTTGTAGGCAGTTTAGATCCTAGTTTTGTGAAAAATTTACTTACATAATTAAATTGTCCTCTAATTGCCCCAATGACAGCAGCCATTTGCACCACTGACCTGTACTGAGCGGAACTCAGATCTAAATAGGATACTATATAGCTGTACTTGTAGGAGGCTCCCTAGTGGTTGAACTGGCTACTTGTTTTTTGGCACACAGTAATATAGGACCGGCGATTTAAAGAAAGAAAAAAGTGTACACATGGATTAAAAAATACTCGTTTGCCCAGATTTCTGCAGAATTATGGATGGCAGGTTCTATGAATTCAAGTTCGCAGTTTATTATGAAAGTGGAGTACCCCTTTAAGCATTGTGTAGAAATCAAAAGTCCATCAAACTATAAAAAACCTGATACACAATCTGCATTACTGCAACTACTATATGGACCAGAGGAAAAATCTAGAAAAATATAAGGATCTTCCTCAACCGGAAGATCCATCTTTACCAAAGAAATGCAGTTTCTTCTCAGATCTACTCATCCTCCTCCTTCTCCTACAGGTCAAGGTCTAAGAAGGACTAGTCTAGGATATGTCACTTTTGTAGGGGGTCTAATCTATGGTATGTGTTTTTATAGGATATATATATATATATATATATATGAAGAAGGAAAAAATGAAAGGAAAAAAAAAACCTAGAGGGAGTTAAGATAAAAAGCCTATTTTACAAAATGGCAGTGCTGGAGGTTATTACGTATGGTGATCCAAGATCCTTACTTTACATGCAAATGCTCCACAGACTTTTTTTTGTCTGTTCACTATGAAGTTGTGCACCATTTATGCAATTAACTGTGTGACTTTTTGACTTTTTGTCAAATAGTTGGAGTTGGAAGACACGTTTCTGAAGTGAATCGGTGGTGTCAATAGAGTGGCAGCCCATACTGTAGTAAGGTGAGAAATTCCACCCAGTATTAATAAGACCCTGCTCAACATATACCTTGCTGCAAAACCCAAAAATAATGGGTGCACCACCTTGATTGTGTGATCATTGACCAAGCACCACTCGCAGTTTATACTTTGTCAATCTCAGCTCAATCACATTGTTTTCCAGGGAGTCTGTATACACCAGGGCAGTCTGGTCTAGGGTCTTTATACAGGGTAGTTCCAGCCTAGGGTCTGTATAAAGGGGGGGTTGGGCCTGGGAAGCATATTTTTTTATCCTGGAGGTCTAGCATGCAGCCTGTATCTATTTTGGGTCTACTGAAGAAGGTCATATGTACTAAGTTGGCGTCATGTCCTATATAAATGTTAACTGATCACTTCCTTGTGGGTTGGAATTTCTAGGGGGTACTTGGCTTGAAAAGTTTGAGAAACACTGTGATAAACCATTTAGATTTTTTTTGGTATGAGTTGAATACTACTTTTCTGAACCAATGGATGTTTTTCAAAACATTTGCCCGAAATCTTCAGCATAATTCCAGCAGCTACTGAAGATGTCCCAAGGGAAGGTCTAATCATGGTCTACAACATCCCTTGAGCTTTCGGTCTGTTCAGTGGGAAACTACCTGTCAAAAACTAGTTCATGATGGAATAAATTTTTGGAATCCACAAAGACTAGCAGTTCACGCTGGGACTTGTAATAAGATTCAAGGAGTCACACGTTGCTTTTACAGTAGAATACTTCACTTATCACCCCCAACCCATATAAAATCCCACATAAGAGATGCCTGTTTATGTACAGTAGGAAAAGTGTTAAATGAAAACTAAATAAGAGAAAGCCAGAAGCCAATAAATGCTTAGAGACCCTTTCCATATTCAAACTAGCATAGGGGGCTATTTTTGGCAGATTTTAACATACCTACAGTGGCCACATTGCAGGCACATTGAGTAATTCACCAACTAAATCAACATTTTGGTATTTATGTAAGCTCTTCTTAATTGCTGAGGATTTTCTTAAGTAGTTTTATAACTTCAGTTCTTTTTCAAAAACATCAGCAATGAAAAAAAGTGATATTAATGTGTGACCCCAAAACATGTAGCCTTCTGTGCGTGGTGATTTATTTAAAAAAAATATGACCACGGAGGTCAGCCATGTATCAGGGACGTGTTATCTGAGCATCTTCTTGTGCCCTGATCTAGAGGTTGTCAAAACATCTCAGATCCAGGGGATTTGACGTGTGCAGATGTAAAATAGAGAGGTGATGGTAGTAAGTACAGCTTGTGGTGCAGCAGAGTGGTAGAAGGTTGAAGGCCTTCAAGTTCATTATCTCATCAGCAGCAATTATTTACAGAACTGTCATGGATAATTTCTTTCATGTGAGTCACATGTTCCTGGGTGTTTGGTCCATGTCTACTTTTTGTACACAGTGAAAACATATGGGATTTAGAATGATATACTAAGGGCATGGATAACACTGAGGCAGCAGCTTCTGAAGGGCCCTTGGAAAGCAGGAGCCCAGACTTGGTTGGCCACATCTTGGTATTGGGTAGTGAGAATCTGTACAGGACACACCTCTTCAGAAAAAGTACATTGTCAGCAAAAAGGTTAGGAAAATTAGGCCAAATAGGTTGTAGCAGGAAATGAACACACGATTCTTCTGTCCTCGGTAGTCAAATCTGGCACAATTTTGAACTTTGTTATTGGGCCCGTCTCTTCTATATTAACAACTGGTGTTAATATAAGGATGGTTCATGCAAAAGTTTTCTAAAAGCATCCTATACACAAGGCTGTAACCACAGTGATGCAAGAGGTTTTGAGAACATGTCCAGAAAGTGTCCTCCTCTAAGGAGATGTAATATCAATGGTATATATGTAGTTCTTCCTGGTAATGGCCATATTCCTCCTCGTGTTATCTTAGTTACCCTAACACATCCATCCTGATGAGTGACTTGATTCAAGATTACATCTGACCAACTGATTATTAAAAGAAGAAAATGTGGCTGCTCTTCCAAAATAGGACAGCATCTGTCCATTGATTGTATCTATTACTGCAGCACAGCTCCATTAAAATGATTTGGGTGATCCTCATGACTGTTTTATCCCCAAATTTCCTGAGGTGTCCTCCATGTTTGCTTTCAGCCCGTCTCCTGTGATCTGTCAGTATGTTCATCCTCTGGGGTATGCCTCCTCCAGCCTGCTCCAGACCACCTTTTTGAACACTTTCACTTAGATGAGGCAAGGCTACAATACCTGACATATCTTGACATTTACTTTATGTGCATATTTTCTAAAATTAGATGTATAACACAAAGTTTATTATTGGGATGTTAAAGGAAGTGTCCCATCAAGACATTCATTGCATTTCAATAGGATATGCCACATTTGTCCACTAGGTCCAGGTCCCATCTTCTGGACTCACTCCTAATCTAACGGGACATCACCGTGAACTCTCTATTCTATGTATACACAGCTTGCCCTCCATTTACTGCTATGGGTCTTCTGAAAATAGCCTAAGAGACATACTCAGCTATTTTCAGAAGTCCACTAGAGTGGTCAATGGAGAGCAATCTGCGTATGCACGGCCACCGCTCCATTCACTACTATGGGACTTCTTAAAATAACCAAGCAGTGGTAAATAGAGGGTTGGCCACACATATACAGACTTCTCTCTATTCACTCTAGAGCCTGGTTCTTCAGATAGGAGCTGGTCTTTGACATTTGTGACATACCCTATTCTATGCCCAGTTGGGAATAGCCCTTTCAATTAAATGTGACTAAGCGAATGGGATGAAGCTGCAGTACCCTGCACTACCATCAGATGGTGTGCAGATCAAAAAGTAAGGATTGAAGAGGCTACAGTGCTACATGACCCCGTCAGACAGTTGATTGATGGAAGTCCCGATAAGTGGACCCACACTTACGGTGATTGATGTTATTGATGGCCTATCAAGAGCACAGGTAATCAATATGCCAATCCTGGAAAACCCCTTTAAATTATGCAATTCTGTAAGTTGGAAGCCACCACTAGGTGACGCTAAAGAGCAGACTGCATACTCTTTATACATTGAACTTAATAATGTAACAGTATACAGAAATGTCTCTAGTTCCCCCTAGTGATGGCTTCCAGATAGTCAGAATTAAATTCTTTAACTTTATATATCATAAGAAATAGAGCTAAAAAGATATATTCAGCACAGAGTGCAGGCAATTTGTAGGCGCGGGCAATTTCCTGGTTTTTGTAACATCTTATTTTACAGCCTTCTCTAGATGTTGTCTTTTCCCTGTGAAATATTAGGACTGCAAAAAATCACATATGAGCAGAGTTTAAAGCTACAGTATACTAAGAGAATGTGTGCCATGCACGTTACACAGCATAATTGTCAGGCAAATGTTCAGTATTGTCCTATAAAATGAATGGACTTTGAACAACCCTCCCTCGCCCAGAGAGAGAAATCAATAATACATATTGTTTTTAACGTTGAGCAATTTTCCAGTATAATGTCCCTTTAAACATCCATGAGGCATGGGCTCCATGACAATGACACTAAGCATTGACTTCCTGATCCTCGCTCAGGGCCTCTGATGCCGCAGGGTGTAGAGCACCTCTTCTGGGATGACTGGTTGTGTCCCTTCTAATACAAGCACACAGCACCTGCCACCAGCTGGGCCACTAGCGCAGCTGCCTCCCTGGTGACAATGCCTGACAATATATGACTGATTGACAGCCAGACAAAAGGCCTAAGCAAAGCTTGTGCAAGAACGTATTGCAGTCGGCGAACGTCCTCACCTCCCCCGTACGGTATCTCTGTATCTGTCTCTCAGCTGCCTCTCTTGCTTTTACTGCATTGCCATGTCTTTTACATTTTTATCATCGATGGCTCGGAGCTTTTCAAGTGAAGCAAATTTATCAAAAAGTAGCCCCTACAAATTATGATAATGAAGTCAGATCAGATTTGGCTGAAATGCATGAGTCAGTCATAACACGTGTCTAAAAAGAGTCGTCTGGTTTAGATAAACCATATTAAATACCTTATTGGGGGATTCTTAGTTAATTTAGGGGATTCAGAAACCTCATGTATTAGCAAGAACAGCTGCAAATTGTGTTTTTCTCTCTCTGGAGGACCCAGCATGTCACTGCTTACATGGAGAGCTTTAAAGGGACACTGACAGGGCCAATAAGCATATTGAGGTCTATATATGGCAGTACAGGTCTTATAATGGGTATTACACTCATATAAGTATCCCCCCTGTCCACATTATACATACAGTAAACTTTAAGTTTTATAACCTGCTCCAACGGTCTGCAATCTGCCCAAGGGGCGGCGTTTCACTTCTCTTGCGCCCATCCAGCCTCCCCCAACTGCCGCTTTGAAGCGCCGCCCAGCTCATGAATATTCACTTTGCTGGGCGGCTTCTGCTGTCCCCGCTCTGAAGCGCTGCGCTGAACAGTGCCCTGCGCATGCGCCGGATCTTGTGAAGTCGGGGACAGTAAGCGCCGCCCAGCGAAGTGAATATTGATGAGCTGGGCGGCGCTTACTGTACCGGACTTCACAAGATCCGGCGCATGCGCAGGGCACTGTTAAGCGAAGCGCTTCAGAGCGGGGATCGCAGAAGCCGCCCAGCAAACTGAATATTCATGAGCTGGGCGGCGCTTCAAAGCGGCAGTTGGGGGAGGCTGGCTGGGCGCAAGAGAGGTGAAACGCCGCCCCTTGGGCAGATTGAAGACTGTTGGAGCAGGTTATAAAACGTAAAGTTTACTGTTTGTATAATGTGGACAGGGGGGATACTTATATGATTGTAATACCCATTATAAGACCTCTACTGCCATATATATACCTCAATATGCTTATTGGCCCTGTCAGTGTCCCTTTAAGGAGAACCGTGTAATACTCTATTTCACCTGTGGTGGCACTGTAGAGAAATTGAACAACCCTCACAGATTACAGCTGATCGCTGGGGGGCCCAGTAAGAGTACACTCTTTGATTAGCTTATTTTTAGGGGACTAAAAAAAATTATTATCGAAAGTCAAGAACCCCTTTACGTCAAGATTGTTCTTCTGCACATGTGCACAGCCTGTTATGGTTCAAGAGTCACAGTGACAGATTGTACCACTTCCATAGGCCACATCGAAACTTTGGGTAGAACTGATGAGCTGTGGTATGCCTTGTTCACTGAACGAGGGGGAGATGCATGACGCTGGGTTCCATGAGCATCAAAGAGTATATATCAATGATGCCCCCCATATGTTCTGCACTAGGCTTAACACAGTAATAGTTCTGCCTGGATTGCTCAAAACAGAGCTTATACAGTCATACAATGCTCCTTTTTAGCAACATGCACATAGTGCCCCCTACTAGTGCCAGTCACAAAGTGCCCCCATTACTGCCAGTCACAGACTGCCCCTATTAGTACCAGCCATACAGTGCCCTCCATTAGAGCATACATACAGTGCTCCCTATTAGTAACAGCCATACAGTGCCCTCCATTAGAGCATACATACAGTGCTCCCTATTAGTACCAGCCATACAGTGTCCTCCATTAGAGCCATGGATACAGAGCACTCAGGGGCGCACCTAGCCTTTCTGCTGCCTGAGGCGAAAACTGAAACAACGCCCCCTTCCCTAATGCCAATTTCTTAACCTAACCCCTTCCTCTCTGCTCATGACCCTATGCCTGCCCCTTTCTTGCCCCTAACTGGTGCTGCCTGAAGCGATCGCCTCACCTGGCCTCATTGGTGGTGCACCCCTGAGTGCACTCTTCAGAACACACTTTTCCTGATGAAATATGTACTCCTAAATCCACAGCAATGTACAGTACAATACGTGTGACCAGTCTGGGTGCCAATTTGTTTCCAATTTGGATGCCCTCTTACATATTAGATACAGATTAATTTCAGTGTCTAAATGATCAGGTTTAGCGTCCATAATGAAATAATAATTTAGTTTAATGAAGTGCTACCTGACTACAGACAAAAATATGTTTCTACCCCTTGCAGAACCCTAATGCTTTTCCTGCCTAGAGGTGGGGAAAGCATTCTATAATTTCTGTCCCATGCTTTGCAAAGCATCCTTGACCAGCTAAAATCAGTTTGCCTTGAGATTAGTAGGATCCCTGACTGGGAGACACTGCCTTAAGGTGTATGAGCTTCATAGACCGCAGGTTCCTAGTCAAGACACCCTCTGTAAAGCCGGCCATACACATTAGTTCTTTGTGGAGAAGGATGACAAATATGTGTGAGGAGCTTCCAACTCTCCTCTGACAGGATCGGGTGAAATAATATTTTGTTCTCCCTAGAGATAAGTTGCCCCTAGAAGTGTCTGGCAACAGTTTTCTCCACTATCCCCATAGAATACACAGGCACGTTTGGCCGAGCAAATGTGTATGTGTATGATGTGTATAGAGAAGCCAAGAGGGTAATGGGAGAAATAGCTGTTGGCAGGATTGTTTGGCCAACAGCTATTTAATGTGTATGGGCAGCTTTAGATAGATGAAGAGCTGATGCCAAAATTGGCTTATGCTCTGAGGAGCCTTATTTATTCCTCTAAGGGTACTTTCACACTATTGTTATTCTTTTCCGACATTGAGTTCCGTCCTAGTGGCTCAAGACCGGAAAAGAACTGATCAGTTTTATCCTAATGCATTCTGAATGGAGAGCAATCCGTTCAGGATGCATCAGGATGTCTTCAGTTCAGTCTTTTTGCCTTTGCAGGACGGAGATAATACTGCAGCATGCTACGTTTTTATCTCCGTCCAAAATTAAGGAATACTTGCCCATTGAAATGCATTAATGCCGGATCCGTCCCCGAGTGTTCTGGCAAAACGGATCAGTTTTTTGCGGTCTGCAAAAAATTTGAAAAATAAATAAATACCGGATCAGTTTTTCTGGATGACACCAGAGAGACGGATCCGGCATTCCAATGCATTTGTCAGACAGATCAGGATCCTGATCCGTCTGACAAATGCCATCAGCTTGCATACATTTTGACGGATCTGGCAGGCAGTTCCGGCGACGGAACTACCTGCCGGAATCCTCTGTTGCAAGTGTGAAAGTACTCTTACAGAGCCTGCTGTTGCTGAGGTTTATGGTCATCCACAGCTTTTTCTGGCTATAACAGAGGGTTTTTGGGGTGTCTACTGGGCCCTCTGTAATTACCAGTAGGCCTACATTTCGAATTAAAGTTATCCTGATGCAAGAGAAGCTGATACTCTCTCAGGCATGACTCAAACTTTACCAGATTAAGGGATCAGACTTAAAGGTGAACTAAGGCAGGTGCAGAGGCGGGCAACCAAGATAATCAGTGGTTTGAAGTGCCAACCCCATCAAACTTGGGGTTATTTAGTGTGGAAAAAAGATGGCATGGGGCTACCTACTTACAATGTACAAATATAGGAACGGACAGTACAGAGATCTTTCTAATGATATTTTTATACCTAGACTATGACAATGTCTAGGTCCTAGTGTTGGTCGAGCACCAAAGTGCTCGGGTGCTCGAGTAGAACACCTCGGGATGCTCGGGTGCTCTATCGAGCACCCGAGCACAATTGAAGTCAATGCGAGAACTCGAGCATTAAACCAGGTTCCCCTTGCTCTGAAGAGGGGAGGGTGTCTGATTCATAGGAAAGGTCAGAAACTGATGGAAACACCACTGAAATGGTTCGGGAACAGCATGGGGAGGATGTCTGGATGCATCTTGGACTCCCAGGTCGCTGCTGGGAACAATGTTGTCCGAGTAGTACGCCACTTACAGACTGATAATAATATGCACAAAACCGAAGATAAAATCGATTTTAGAGGAAAAATTGTCAGGAAACATTCTTTCCTGTATATTTACTTGTATATAAAGTGCAAGTGCTGCCAAAAATTACAAGGAAGAGGCCCTCCGATACAACCTGTATATCACATAAAGGAGGGCCTCATTCACATTGTGGTACAATTGTTCAGGTAGTGGGACTCCTACACTCATAAAGCCTATGCACTGGTGAATGGGCTGCCAAAATTTACAAGGAATCGGCACTCCAATACACCCTTTATTACACATAAAGGAGGGCATCATACACAGCCTTGAAAAATTATGATTGATGGTCTGCTGGTGACCCTCAAAAACATTAGGAGCAAGGGCCTGCTGATCTGACCATCTAAAACCTTAAAGGCGAGGGCCTGCTGCTGATGTGACCATCTAAAACATTAGGGGTGTAGTGTTGGTCGCAAATTTTCGAATGGCGAATATCGGCACTTTGAGAATTCACGAATATTTAAAATATAGTGATATATACTCTTAATTTCTAATATTCTAGATTTTTTTTCATCAGTAACCTCCCTTCTTGCTTGTGGGCCAATGAGAAGACTGCAATGTCTTTGTCTGAGCTTAGCGACATCCCTAGCAACCAATAGGAACGTTGTCACATATCATTTAAGGATACGCAAACGTTATACTGAAGGTATAGCGCAAGTAATGTCGCTGTCACCAGCGGCTAATAAAAAATTACACTGAATTAATGTCATTAATGGGCAAACACTATACAAGAGATGTAGCGCTGGTAATGTCGCTGTCATCAGCGGCCAAACAATTGGGCTGAATGTCACAGATATTTAGGCTGCGCAAATGTAAAATAAAAGATGTAGCAGAGGCTGTGTCACTATCAGAAGCGGCACTAACAATTGCACGCAATTTAGCGCAGGTTGCGCTAATAATTATATTACAGCCAGATACAATAGTCCTTAAAAGTTTTCTCACTAAAATATTACTATTTCACTCCCTACACTGTCTGTCCCTTCTTCAGCACAGCTCGCCCTGACTAAGACTGAGCCGAACCATGTCATCGGGTGCTATAAAGCACTTGATAACGCATTCCGGCCAGCCAATCACTGTAATGCCAGTAGCCAACATGGCTACGGCATTACAGTGAGTGCCAGTACCTCCGCGCACGTTTATTGGCTGCGTAGCAGGCAGCAAACATGCGGGGAGGAGACTCGAGCCGAGCAACGCGATGCTTGAGAAAAATTTGTGTTCGGCCGAGCATGCTCGCCCAACACTACTAGGTTCACCATCGTCACAAATGGGGATTGTTTACTGTAAGAGCAGTGAGACCATGGATCTCTCTGCCACAGGAATTTGTGGTGGTTGATTCATTGTACAAGTTCAATAGAGGCCTGGATCCTCTTCTTGAAAGGAGTAATATCTCAATTTGTGTGTACTAGATTTCAAGAGATGGGACGTTAATCAGGGATTTATTCTGATTGACGTATTTGGAGTCAGGAAGGAATTTCTTCCCTCATATGGGGCAACTGACATCATCATAGGGTTTTTTATTTTCCAATGGATTAACATAGTTGTATTATAGATTGGACAGCTGGATGGACCTGATTCTTGTTATGACCATTTCAACTATGTTACTGTGTCCCATCAGGACAAACTCTACTCATGTGCCAGAACGGAGAGCCAATCTTTAAGAATAACTTCTGACAAACTCAATATGTCCATGCATTAGATGATATCTTCTGTGTAATGCTACATTTGCCCTGTATCACCAAGGGGTTAGAGAAGTTGGACCAGGTCATGAGACAATCCCTTTAAGAATCAGACTGAATATGGTTAGCCTTATTGCATGATGTTTCCAGTCTTGGATCAAGGACTACAAGGCGATCAAGTCCATGACTAGCTCCTGAACATGTGTGATTTCTTGTACTTCATGTCTGCCCGACTCAGCAGGCCCGACTCAGGAACAAAAACAATTGCTCTCTCCCATGTTTATATTACTTAATCAAGTGCAATATTTTATACTCTGCAAAAAACCTATTTGCTGCCAATTTTCACCCTGAAAGTACAGAGATGATATTGCAAAATCCATGCAAGTCAAATTAGCTGTGGATAATACAGTAGGTCTCCTCCCTGCTATCTGCCTCAAAGGGAACTTCTTAACGAAACTTATAAGCCTGATGGACAAAAAGCAAACACCAAGTGTTAAATTAAGAAGTTAATTTTCTAGAAAATAAATACTGTCATCTTGAGAAACCTTAGGTGGTCCAGTCTGTGTGAGTGTTATCTATACTGTTAAAGAGATATGCACTTGTGAAGATAATGTTAATATAATGTATACACTGGTCAGCCATAGCATTGAAAGCACCTGCCTAATATTATGTACGGTAAGTACTCGAGCTGCCTAAACAGCCTGTTGAAGCACCTCTGAAGGTGTCTGGTGGTATCTGGTACCAAGATGTTAGCAAATTCATTGCCTGCCCGTGTACTGACTCTCTGCTGTTTCCCGGATTGTGACCCTCCACTGCAGACCTGACCTTTGCCTGATCTCCGTATTGATCATTCACTGTCTGCTCTGACCATTGGTTGTTTACGATACTGCACATATTCTGATCTCGAATGGTACCTAAGTGCAATTTTGCCTGACCACTCGGTTCCCGACATCGGTGTCTCTTGGCCCCATGGGTCAGCTGTCAATCATACAGAAACTAACTACAGTAGTAGACCAAAACCATATCTGTTGGTTGACACAGTGGTTCCACACCGACTGCTGTAACATATACTTAAAATGAAATAGGTTTCAAATTTGGTTGAGTTTTTGATCAGTCCTGTTTCATGTTCCATATCTGGTCTTGTTTTTGTCATCCAACCGTAAACTGGTAACTATTCTATGCATCACAAGCTGCAGCAAAGTTCATACCTCCTTGCAGGGTATTACGTTGAAAACCAGGGCATTCCTTAGATTCTGCCCCCCCAATCTAGTCAATGCAAATCCAGTCTCATGCACAAGGATCTGTCATCCTGACAAGAGAAATATAACAGATGAGAAGAATGAAGGGGCAGAGGAAGTCAATGAAGCACCCATACCATTACACATCCATCCACTTGCATGAGGCTGCTATGAAGGGATCATGGACATGTCAATACTAAACCCCTGATAGCTGTCCAAAAGAGACTTCACCAAACCAAGTTCTCTAAGACAAACTCACTAACTTGACCTAGATCCTCTAATGCTTGGAACCTTACAGTATAGCATTGGGAAATATGTTCAAGCTCTCCATCCAAGTTATCAAAACCCCCTCAGGTCCATCTCATTTGTTTAGGACTACGTGCCTTCATTATTAATTTAAATGCAGCAAGGTATTCTGTAGGAAGAATTCAGGGAAGTATTACTATTTTGGGCTACAATTTGTCGTATTTAACTGTGTATTTTTGCTGAATTAATCTAAAAATTAGACTAAATTAATCACCATAAACCATGATAGATATAATGGTTACTTACTGGATGCCAAACAAGATTTCCCTCATAAATAATTTAGTATATAAGACTACAGTAGTAAGATGAGATTAATGAGGAATGGGGCGAGAATCTGGGCAAGCACAGTTATAATGATCCTTCTCAGTCTACAATGTATAGGGGGAGTTAACTGTATCCCTTTTATTCACCTTGTAGAAAACTAGTATTCAAGGAGTTATAAAGGCATCTGCTCTTTCCAAAAATAGCACTGTCACACAGACCATAGACAAGAGTAGCGCTGTTTTTGGAAGAAAAAAAAAAAGCTGATCTTTTTTCTAATCTTCTTTAATATCAGACCATTAAGCCCTTAGTTCTTGCATGTCATGTTAATAGCAGTAGGTCTAACCTTGGCATATAGTCCATGTATGGTTCAATTTATATATTAGAACAAGCCCAGTGATCCCATACTGGATCTTCCCTGATCCTCTATATACATCCCTCAAAGAAAAATAACTATGGTACTATTCATCCCTAGATATACAGTATTCCCAGCAGGTCTGGATTGCTTAGTCATCTTGCTCCAACTTAATAGCCATCTTACTCCCACTGGGTCCAAAGGTTGCTCCAATGAATCACTTTGATGGGAAACTCTAGTTCTTGTCCAGGCCAGAAATGAAAAGTCCTCCCCACCTCTCACACCTACCATGTACAAGTTGTATTTCTTCTTATGTGGTCGAGAGGCTTTTGAAGTTCTTTCCTCCTCCTTCTTTCTTATGGTTCTTTTTTGTATTTAGTTCTTCGTCCTTCTTCTTCCTCCTTTTCTCTTTGTCTTTCTTATTTTTAATTATTTTGTCTTCTACTTCTCTTTCTTCTTACATCCCTTCATTCTTTTTCTTCGTTCTCCTTATTTATGTTTTATCTTCTTCCTTCTTGTTGATACTTCTGCAGCAACCAGGTCCGAAGGGGCAACACGTGAGCTACGGTGGGCCGATGGGGTTAGTAGTTTATTTACTCACGGTTAGCAGAGCATCCCTCTGGGGCACTTTCTATTGCAGGGAACACCAGACAGATGGAAGTTGAGGTGCCCTTGATGGTAATGGGTAAGCTTAGGGTGCTTTGGTGGCTGGGCCTCTGTGTTCGTGATGCCAGCACCGTTAGGTGCAAATGAAGTTGGTAGGAAGGATGAGGAGTCAATTGTAGTAAACAACAGAACTTTTACTAAATCACTTGCCTTCGGGTAGTCAGTACAGTTCATGTATATCGCAAAGCAATAATCCAAATATTGGTTCAGCTGTATTCCTTACAACAGGCTTGGCAATTGTAAGCTGAGGAGTTTTCCTTCCTTCTATATATTCCTATTCTATGTCCACACTCTAGCACTCAGGTACTGGATATAATAACTCTTACTGGTCAGTAGCAATCCACAGGGCGGTCTCCCTAATGGAAGGCATCAGTCTTCTGCTCCTTTCTTTGGAAAGGATGCTCACTGAAGAATTACGGTCCACTATATCCATAGAGGCATGTGGTAAAGGATAATTCTGCGCACTAATCATCTGGCTATGTCCAGGTACTTTTAGGTTCCTCCTGGTCACTGTTGCTTGTGAAGTCCATTGGCTAGGTTTAGCTCTAATCTTCACTAGACCGTCTCTATATTCAGACCAAGACTCACTGGTCTGTGCTGAGCTGCTGTAATACTGTTCTGAATACTCCATTGGCTTGATCAGGGCCAAGAGGTTGAAATGGCAGCTACTAGTGATGAGCGGCAGGGGCTATATTCGAATTTGCGATATTTCACAAATATTTGGGCGAATATTCGTCATATATTTGCGAATTCGAGATTATTTTCTTGATTGTGAACAATCGGCAATGCAATATTCGCGTAATGCGCGCAAAATACAGGCGTGGGTCACTTTTTCTACATTTTCAAAGCTGCTAGAAGTTTCCTGAGACTGAAGAAAATGGTTGGCACGGCAGAACATTAAAAATGGATTTATATGCAGAGGGAGTGCTCCAATATATTTGCGATTGCGCTAATCGGCACTAATGATGCAAATATTTTGGCGCAATATGTGAAACTTCACATTTTAGCAGGTCTGCATGTATGTATGGACAGCAGAACCTATCACACTACCTAACACCCTGCACTGGAACAGCTACACTATATCAGGATATAACCTACACTGACTATCTCCCACTAACTATCTGTAATATATATATAAGCTATCTATCTAACGTAATGAGTGGAAAGCACAGAGCGCGGCAACGTCACTGCTTTCTCTCTCAGAACTTAAAAAAACTGTAGAAAATGGCTGTTGGGGAGGTTCTTATATAGTAAGATACCACAATACATTAATATGACATTTAGCAGCAAAAGTTTAAAGTGCCCACATATACACATAGTGTTTTTTCTTATTTCTCCTTCATCTTCCTTGTCTTCCTTCTTTCTTTTTAATTATACTTTTTTCTTCTTCCTCTTCCTTCGTCTTCCTCCTTGTCTTTTTTACTATTCTTTCTTCCCTTTTTCTTTCTACTCCTCTCCCTTTCTTCTTCCTTCTTCCTTCTTGCTCTCCTCATTATTTTTCCTCTTCCATCTTCCTTCTCTTTATTCATTTTTCTTCTTCTTTCTCTCTCTCTTCCTTCTCTTCATTTCTCTTTATTCATTCCTCTTCCTCCTCTTTCATTTGACTTCCTCCTTATGTTTTTACATCTTTCTTCTTCCTCCTTGTTCTTTTTTTTCTTTCTCCTCGTTCTTTATCTTTCTTCTTCCCTTTATTCTGTGTGTGTATATCTAATGGCAAGGGGAAGGGATAAGGGATATGGCTTCCCGGCTTTGCTGCCTAGCACAATCTGTCTTGTTAGTAAGAAGGCCAATACATATTTATTAGAAAAGTGCTGTAAATCCCAATATCTAAACAATGGTTCAAATGGAAATCTTTGCCACATATGTGGTAAATCCAAACTGCATCAGAGTCTACCAAGCCTTGATCTTCACCAGTCACCATCCAAGAACAGTATAGAACTGATACCTGAGCACCACACGGGAGTATTATTTAAGATAGTGATTATGATAGTGCTTTAACTTGTGCATTGAATGGTATGACTATTTGAGAACGGTATCACATTGGCACTATATGGTAGTGTTATTAGAACAATTTATTGTAGCACTATGTGGGCACTGTGTAAACGCATTAGTACGGTACTGTTCATGAATTGCATGGAAGTATTATTTGGTCACAGTGTGGTGGCATTGTTTGTGCATTCATTGGTATCAGGACATTTTATTATAGTATTATTTGAGCATTGTATATTATAGTATGTGAGCATTATTTGGACAATTTCTAGTGGTATAATTAGTATTATTCTTCGTACATGGTATAGTCATTTGTGACCTGTGCAGAATATTAACACATGATGGCTATGATCTGCTATTATTTGGTCATTGCATGGTGGTGTTATATATATATATATATATATATATATATATATATATGTTTATTACATTTATATATTAACACTGGCCCATTTTTCTCTGCTCATAACCAGACACATTTAGTTTTTTTGTACATTATTCATATAATTATTGTACAAGTTATTCATATAATTTTAGCTTTTTTAGCAAATTGGACTTTATTTTCTACACCTTTATTTTAATATATTGTTTTTATTTTTTTATTCCAATTAAAATAAAAAAAAATGTGTTACATTTTACATTTTTTGAAAAAAATATCATGAAGTGCAACATTTGTTTTAATTGTTTCCCCTTTCCATTATGGTCATTTTTATACAGGGAATATACACTCACCTAAAGAATTATTAGGAACACCTGTTCTATTTCTCATTAATGAGATTATCTAGTCAACCAATCACATGGCAGTTGCTTCAATGCATGTAGGGTTGTGGTCCTGGTCAAGACAATCTCCTGAACTCCAAACTGAATGTCAGAATGGGAAAGAAAGGGGATTTAAGCAATTTTGAGCGTGGCATGGTTGTTGGTGCCAGACGGGCCGGTCTGAGTATTTCACAATCTGCTCAGTTACTGGGATTTTCACGCACAACCATTTCTAGGGTTTACAAAGAATGGTGTGAAAAGGGAAAAACATCCAGTATGCGGCAGTCCTGTGGGCAAAAACGCCTTGTTGATGCTAGAGGTCAGAGGAGAATGGGCCGACTGATTCAAGCTGATAGAAGAGCAACGTTGACTGAAATAACCACTCGTTACAACCGAGGTCTGCAGCAAAGCATTTGTGATGCCACAACACGCACAACCTTGAGGCGGATGGGCTACAACAGCAGAAGACCCCACCGGGTACCGCTCATCTCCACTACAAATAGGAAAAAGAGGCTACAATTTGCACAAGCTCACCAAAATTGGACTGTTGAAGACTGGAAAAATGTTGCCTAGTCTGATGAGTCTCGATTTCTGTTGAGACATTCAAATGGTAGAGTCCAAATTTGGCGTAAACAGAATGAGAACATGTATCCATCATGCCTTGTTACCACTGTGCAGGCTGGTGGTGGTGGTGTAATGGTGTGTGGAATGTTTTCTGGGCACACTTTAGGCCCCTTAGTGCCAATTGGCCATCGTTTAAATGCCATGGGCTACCTGAGCATTGTTTCTGACCATGTCCATCCCTTCATGACCACCATGTACCCATCCTCTGATGGCTACTTCCAGCAGGATAATGCACCATGTCACAAAGCTCGAATCATTTCAAATTGGTTTCTTGAACATGACAATGAGTTCACTGTACTAAAATGGCCCCCACAGTCACCAGATCTCAACCTAATAGAGCATCTTTGGGATGTGGTGGAACGGGAGCTTCGTGCCCTGGATGTGCATCCCTCAAATCTCCATCAACTGCAAGATGCTATCCTATCAATATGGGCCAACATTTCTAAAGAATGCTATCAGCACCTTGTTGAATCAATGCCACGTAGAATTAAGGCAGTTCTGAAGGCAAAAGGGGGTCCAACACCGTATTAGTATGGTGTTCCTAATAATTCTTTAGGTGAGTGTATAATGTATGGTATAGAAGCAGTGGTGTGAGTTAGTGATGATGTACTCTTTTAAAAAATTTAAATTTATTTAGTTTTTGTCTTTATTTATAATTTTTTGCATTTTACACTAAGTGGCCCCGATAAACTCAGACAAGACCATTATCTTATTCTTTTATTGCTGAATTTGTTTTCTCTTGGGGTTACACATATAGTAGCTCCCAAATAAAGAGGGAATGCAGACTCTGGCACCTCATTGCAGAACTGATCTGAGTCTGTGATGACCCATTAGCTCCTGCAGTTTCCAAGTGCCTGGCGATCACATGATTGCTGGGATGGGAGGTGGAAGTATCATGGCTGATGCTTGATCTGTATATACACGGCTCATTGAGTGCTGTGTATACAGCAATGGAGAAGGCAGAGACAGTAATAAACCATCTCTGCCTTCTTTATGGGGGGGGGGGGGTTCGGCTATCACTGACAACTGGTTGTCTGCTTTTACAGCTGCACAGTCCCCGCTCAGCAGCAAATTTAGCAAGGATGCTTAGAAACGTCCTTGAAGACCCACCGGTGGTTAGAGACACCATATACCGAGGTATTTGGTTATGGTCAAATTAATATGTTAGTGTGGCAGCATTAATCTTTACACCTAGAAAATGTGGGGCGGATGTATCGCAGGTAGACCCTGTACGGAGGCAAGCGGCACAAAAGTTTGATGGGGTACAATACCACCATAAAAGCTATGACCAGCTTCTTACTGTATAAGTGCGAATGCACACGAACGTATTTTATTTCCATGTCCGTTCCGTTTTTTCTTGCGGACCGTATGCGGGACCATTCATTTTAATGTGTCCTAAAAAAAACCTGAAGTTACTCCGTGTGCATTTTGGTTCCGTATGTCCTCATGTCCGTTCTGCCAAAAAATATAACATATTCTATTAGTGTCTGCATTACGGACAAGGATAGGACTGTTCTATTATGGCCAAGCTGTTCCGTTCCGCAAAATGCAGAATGCACACGGACGTCATGCCTATGTTTTGCAGATCCGTGTTTTGCTGACAGCAAAATACATACGGTCGTGTGCATGAGCCCTTAGAGTGCATGTAAATGACTAAACTATAAATAATAGTTGGGATGGACTTAAAAATAAGGAAGGTGCTCTATGATGAGATATTGGAGAGTCGGGGGCCAACATACAGGGCCCCTCTTTGTGCGACACTGAAAATGTTCGATAGCTGTAATTAGAGATGAGCAAATGATTTAAAAAGCGTCACAAAGCGCATTTCTTTATACGTAGTGGGTGCAATGACAGGGAGCGGAGATTGCCATTGTACCCCTCAGATGCCGCGTTCACACATAATCACAGCATCTGATAAAAACTGTGTAAAATAAAAAATAATTTTTTATTTTATTTTTTTAAATCATACTTACCTGATCCATTTGCTCGCAACAAGCCGGCCGACACCATCTTGCTTGAAGAGCTGGTGCAAAATGTTGCATGGCTCATGATGACGTAATCACACCACCCACTGCAAGATGGCGGCGGCCCTCCCGTCACGAGCAAATGGATCAGGTAAGTATGATTTTTTTGTTTTTAACACTATTTCAGGTAAAATCGATTCGCAACCATGAAGCACAAGGAAATTCGGCTTCGCGACGAATTGAATTTATCCTGACTATGTAGAATTCGATTCACTCAACACTAGCTGTAATCACAACTTCGAAAAAACAACAAATTGAATAAATCTGACTGGATCAGCCACTTTATTGTTGCACCCATGAGCAGGTGCTCCAAGCACTGAGTCCAACCACCTGATTTTTCTTATTTCTGTCCTATATACAATATTTATTCCTGGGGTATCACATTTTGGAGCACAGACCATATCATAACTATCTTTCCTACCTGTAGCAGTTATTATCCTCCGAGTATTCGGGGCTTTCTGAGATGTTTCCCAGTATAAAGAGCTCCCCCCGCCACTATTTTAATCTTTGCTGATATTATATGAAATGAAAACATCCAGGACTCCGGAGGCTGCAGACGTTCTCTCTCTATTTTTTCCTTTTCTCTATACCTAAGCCTTTGAATAATCTGTGATCACAGCGCCCCCTGCCAGCCGTGCACTGGAAGTGACATCCCTTCATGCCGCATTTCATGCAAGAGTAGAAAATAATCTTTATATTTTGGAAATAAATGCATAATAATTTCATTTAAAAACATCTCAGAAAATGAGCAAAATAGCTAAATATAATAATTTATATCGGACTTATATACATTTGGCAAAAATGTAATGTGTAGCTTATTTTTTTTTACATGTTTTTGTATAGTTAGGTATTATATAACTCTAAGTCAGGGGTGCACAACCTTTTTTGGTCTGAGGGCCGCAAAAAAAAAACGGCGATTTGCACTCGTTTGATTCGGCCTGTTACACAGGACGATGCAAAGTGAATGGGGAGGAATGATTGCTGCCTCACTGGTTATTACCTCCTCTTGTCCCTCAGTTACAGTGTGACCGGCGACCTGCAATAACCAGTAAGCATTTTCCCTTACTAGCAGGGAAAGCACTCCATGGTTAACCCTTTAATGACCAGCCCTGAAAAGGCCTTAATGACCAGACATTTCTTTGTGAATTAGCTCACATGGTGGTTTCAAGGTTGTAACTTTTTATTTGTTGGACTACCAAAATAATTTTTTTTATTTTAATTTTTTATTTTTTTTACGTGACACATAGGACTTTAAAATATATTTGTAACTTTTATTTTATATTATTTTCATTTCATTTGGGGAAAACTGTACAAAATATTTTTATAATGTCATTTTTTTTAAACTATTGCTTCTTATTTCTTTAAATTAGCAAACTGACACCAAAATAAATTATAAAAATGAGTGCCCTATTTTGTGTCAGTGGTTTTGACATAGGATATGTATAGTTTCATGTGAATGGGATGGATCAGGTTGGTGTGGTGTTATTTTTTTGTATATTTTTTTATTTATTATTTTTAACATATTTTTAATGCATAATATGACCCCCAAGAGTATATTAAAACACCTGTAGAGGAAACCAAACTTATTATTATTATTAGGCATGAGCGAATCGACTTCGGATGAAACATCCAAAGTCGAATCGCATACAACTTTGTTTCAATACTGTAAGGAGCGAACTCCATACAGTATTAGAATGTATTGGCTCCGATGAGCCGAAGTTATTACTTCGGCTCATCGGGTTCGGTTCGGTTCCTTGGAACCGAACCAGAGTTCGGGAAATGTTTTTTTTTTTTTTACAGTTTAAATCAATTTATGGAGTTATTACACAAAGTCTCGTGAGACTTCACGAAGTAATAACTTTGGCTCATGTGAGCCAATACATTCTAATACTGTACAGAGTTTGCTCCTTACAGTATTGAAACGTTGTATGCGAATCGACTTCGGATGATTCGCTCATCCCTAATAATAATAATAATAATAATACGTTTTGGTTTCCTCTACAGGTGTTTTAATATACTTTAATAATCACTCGCTCCGTACAGTATTTGAAACATAGTTTTATGTAAATCAACTCATTATTATGCCCTTTGTCATTTTCATTAGATATTTTCTTTTATTTATGTGTATATTATTATATTTTTATTTACTTTTTTGCATTTTTTATACTTTATTACATATTTTGTATGTTTCCCAAGATATATAAAATATATTTATTAACTGTAAAAGCGTTAATTCAATGTTATTGAGTTAAATGTTGTGAATTTTTTTTGTGTTCTATGCGCACTTAATAGCAATGTATAGGCAACCAAACAGTTAACAAATTGGCAAACTGTTTTAGGTTACCAGGGTGATGAACAGGTCCATTTCCTGGTTAGGTTTAGACGGCAGTCTGGAGAAAGCTACAGGAAGGATGTGTGTGAGAGAGTTCCTGCAGACCAGGTCCAAGCTCATAGAACCTCAGTCTCTCAGGCTGCAGCTGCCAAATAAGCAACTTCACTGAAGAACTTCACCAGAGATAAGAAGGTCTAGAACAGAACATTCAATCTTCAGACAGCAAGGTATCTGCTTGTTTATGTCATAAGAGACTTTGCTGCTGTGTAAAGGATTATTGCCTCCAGCACTCATTACACTTTGAGATGGACTGGCCATTCATATCTGAAATCTGCACCTCTTGGTCCGGCAACTGCAGAAAAGTTTAACAAGAACCTAATTGCATGGTTGTGGTTACTTCGGAGAAACTGCAAAGTGTTCTTAGGGAGAGAGAGACATGGAGTACTACAACTATCATCATTGTCGCTGACTATACGCTGCTATTCGGAGACGATTATACTAAGATATATACTTTGGACCTGTGCCTTTTACAGATATACAGTCCTAATCAAAAGTTTAAGACCACTTGAAAAATCGCAAAAAATCATATTTAGCATGGCTGGATCTTAACAAGGTTCCAAGTAGAGCTTCAACATGCAACAAAAAGAAATGGAAGTGAGCATTCAATTTAATGAAAACAACGAATAAACTGAAACAGGCTGTTTTTCAGCTGATCAAAAGTTTAGGACCACTCCTCCCAAAAAAAACTAACCCTCCCAAAACAGAAATCCAACTTCCAAACATGAACTCAGTAATGAGTAGCTCCGCCGTTATTGTTTGTCACTTCCAAAATTCGTTTCGGCATGCTTGATGCAAGCGTTTCCATGAGGTGAGTGGGAACATTTCTCCAAGGGGTGAAGACGGCCGCACGAAGGCCATCTACTGTCTGTAACTGTTGTCCATTTTTATAAACTTCCCTTGCCATCCATCCCCAAAGGTTCTCAATTGGATTTATATCAGGGGAACACACAGGATGGGCCAAAAGAGTGATGTTATTCTCCTGGAAAAGTCCCTTGTCCTGCGGGCATTGTGTACTGTAGCGTTGTCCTGTTGAAAAACCCAGTCGTTACCACACAGACGAGGGCCCTCAGTCATGAGGAATGCTCTCTGCAACATCTGGACATAGCCAGCGGCCGTCTGACGCCCCTGCACTTCCTGAAGCTCTATTGTTCCACTGAAGGAAAAAGCACCCCAGACCATTATGGCGCCCCCTCCACTGTGGCGCGTAGAAAACATCTCAGGTGGGATCTGCTTGTCATGCCAGTAACGTTGGAAACCATCAGGACCATCAAGGTTACATTTTTTCACATCAGAGAATAAAACTTTGTTCCACCTTTGAATGTCCCATGTTTGGTGCTCTCTTGCAAAGTCCAAACGAGTAGTTCTGTGGCGTTTAAGGAGACAAGGTATTTGAAGACGTTTTTTGTTTTTGAAGCCCTTCAGTCTCAGATGCCGTCTGATGGTTGGGGCTGCAGTCAGCACCAGTAAGGGCCTTAATTTGGGTCGAGGATCGTCCAGTGTCTTGACGGACAGCCAATTGGATCCTCCGGCTCAGTGTTGATGTAATATTTTTGGGTCTTCCACTTGACTTTTTTGTTCCATAACCCTCAGGATCATTTAAGAAATTCCAAATGACTGTCTTACTGCGTCCCACCTCAGCAGCGATGGCGCGTTGTGAGAGACCCTGCTTATGCAGTTCAACAACCCGGCCACGTTAAAAAAGGGAGAGTTTTTTTGCCTTTGCCATCACAACATGTGACTACCTGACCGAAAATGACAATGAATCCACATCTTTGACCAGATTTGGCCTTTTAAAGGCATGTGGTCCTAAACTTTTGATCAGCTGAAAAACAGCCTGTTTTAGTTTGATCGTTATTTTCAATTAATTGAATGCTCAAAAAATGTTTTGTCTCACTCTCATTTCTTCTTGTTGCATGTTGAAGCTCTACTTGGAACCTTGTTAAGATCTAGCAATGTAAAATATGATTTTTTGCCATTTTTCAAGTGGTCTTAAACTTTTGATCAGGACTGTATGTACTACTACTCTCATCTTGAATTCAGTAAAGAAATACTTTACTTATTGCAACCTGAGAATCTCGTTATTGACTCTACCCTCCATCTGCTGACCCTCTGCATCTTCCCTCCTGCTTTACACTATGCCAAATAATCCACCACCACGGTCACCCCAACTATCACCAGGCAAGAGCGTTAAGGCCAGGGTGTGCCCCAAGGGAAAAAAGGTTGTGCTTTTAGGAGTGCTAGAGTAGGGAATGCTGCAGTACCCATTGCTACCCATCTTAAGGCCACAAACACTTCTCCTATCTTCCTCACTTTCCTTCCCCTGTGGCCTGCTGCAAGTGGGTCCATAGTTAGTACTGTTGTTTTGAAGATCCGGGGTCCTGGGTTTTAATCCAAAAGTTTGAAGGGCAACATTTTGGAGTTTGTATGGGGTTTTCTTCAGGTAGCTCCGTTTCATCCTATACACCAAAAACATACTGCTAGGTTAATTTGGATTTTATTTTTTGGATTGTGCAGACTATGGTGGCACCAGATACATAAGTAAAATAGGTCGATAAAGCTGCACCTTTGCTATGTAGAAGTCATTAGGAGAGATTTATCATGAGGTGGATTTTTGAAGTCTATTTTGCAGGAGTCCATGTTGCCATAATTTGCTTCAAAATTATCAAATGTCGCATAATGTTTGATAAATTTGGTGCATATGAGTATAATTACTGGAAACTCCATTCAAGTCTATCGCTTCTGTCTTGAGACGTTACTTCACTTTCTACGCCATCTCTTTACTGGCAATTTTTGTAATTTTTATAAAAAGTTTGCAGTTGATAAATGCATTTTAAATCGGCTTGACAGACTAACCACAGCCACTTTCCCATCCCCTTTTCAGAACAGGAGTGGTTCAACATTTTTGAACAAATAAGCCCAAAAAGTCCCAGAGCTCTATTTTATGACATTTTCAAAGCCAGAATTCACCCCATAAATTCACCCCATTGTGCTTGTCGAATGAGCTGTAATGATATTTTTTCAAATTGTCCCATGAAATGGACCTCCAAAGGGGCAATATGCTAAAAAAAAGTAGTTGCTTCAGATGGTTTCAGGGGAGTTCATGAGTGGAATGAAGTGAAGCTTATAACTGTCCCTCGAACCGGTATTTAAAAGTTGTGAAGGAGGGTGCAAATTAGCTTCTTGACCCCAGTGCATAATCTTCAACAAGGCTCCTCACCTTCCACGTATCATTCATAATACAGCTATCTGCTTATGTGGCAAATGGACCATTGGGCCTCCTCAGGCAATAAGACCCATGTGATACCTCTACACCCTTTATAGCCCCTGGCAGTCATCCTCACAAACTCCATTGCAGCCATTACTGATACATGCTTGGATATGAGCCCACTCAAGCCATGATCCCTCAATCAGTAGTACTGTGGGGGTGATATGACACAGTCTTCCTCTCCAATGAGGCTTCTCTGGCTTCCACTGTATGCTGCATTATGCAGACATTGCTATGTGCATGAGCCCTTACAGGTAAGTTGTCAGGTCAGTCGGCAGGGGAAGATGAACTAAGAAGGTGTCTGTTTCCAATGACAACTTAACACATTTTTAACCTACCTACAGTACATATGACATTTGTGTCTGTCTGTGAAGGTTCCCACTCGTCCAGGTCATGGTATATCAGTAGTACTACTACCGATAGATCTTAGGGAGAGATTTAACAAAGACCGGTGGAAATGTCCTGCTCTGCTCGGGGATGTGACTAATTTATGACAAGGTGCTGAGCTCCACCAAAGTAAAATCTCTCCGTGCACCAGAGTGAAATCCTTTTCTACTGCCGCTTGCCTTGCCCCCTTTTCAGAAAGTAGTGAAAGCAGTGTAGAATTGCCACTTGCGACAAAATTTGTTACAAGAGGTGTTCAAAAAATAGCAAAAACGCCTTTTGCAACTTTTTTCTGCCACTTTTCTGGAACAGGGAGATAGTAAATCTCCCCCTTAGTGTCTGGTTTTTATTGCATGCCTTAGGCTACTTTCACACTAGCGGCACGGACCTCCGGCATGCTGTTCCGTCGGGTGCACAGCCTATCGGATCTGTCCTGCAGCTAGTGAACGTGTGCCCCCGGACTGCCGCTCTGTCCCCATTGACTATAATGGGGACAGGGGCGGAGTTACGGTGGAGGCATGGCAGCGCACGGCGAGAGGCTGCCGGAATAAAACTATGACATGTCCGACATTTATTCCGGCAGCCTCTCGCCTTGCGCTGCTGTGCCTCCGCCAGAACTCCGCCCCGCCCCCATTATAGTCAATGGGGATGGAGCGGCAGTCCGGGGGCACGCGTTCACTAGCGGCTGGACGGATCCGACAGGCTGTTCACCCGACGGAACAGCCTGCCAGAGGTCCATGCCGCTAGTGTGAAAGTAGCCTTACTAACCATTCTCATGAATTACAATATTCAGTGTTATGTTTAGTGAGAGGATGAGATCTGACCAGTCCCCGATTCTTTTGTTATGTAACTGTTGCATATCTGTTTAGTCGTACAAGTGTAACAACCCTATGGTCATCTCCAGAGCATCCTTACCTCTCCCTTGCTCCTATGTTTATCTCTTGAGCACTTAAAGGCTACGTCGGCCTTCTTAAACAATTATTAATGCGTCTAAAATGAGAAATCAACTTTGCAAGCAGTCTTGATTAAAAACCTTCTGTTGTTTTGTGTCTCCATGGTAACAGACAACAAATAAACCCTGTGTAGTCTGATTCTGCAGTAACACTCCCTTCCATCTGCCTGCTGCTTATTGGAGATATACATTTGATAGCTTAGCAATTATTTGGGTAGGAATTGAAGCAACCGAGACTGGAAGACAAGACTACAAAGGATTTGTTTGTTGTCTGTTACCATGGAGATGCATAGATCTACACGAAACAATGGGAAATTTTTAATCAAAGCCATTTGCAATGTTGCTTTATTTTTCATTTTCGGTGTATATAGCAAAAACTTTGTTGTGAAGTTAGACATATCCTTTAAGTTGGAAGTTGGACATTTTAGGAACTTCTAGAAACATGATGGAGATGGAGAAAGTAGGTAATGAAGCACTGTCCCAACCAATCAGCTTTAGGATTAGTCAGTGTTTGGTCAGTTAGGCCACATTCACACATACGTGGATTTTCACGGACCACGGTTCGTGAAAACCCAGCCTGCCGTCCTGCTGAGTGCAGGAGCGCACGGTGTCATTGGTTGCTATGAAGACGTGCGCTTTGTGCTGCCGCCGCTGTACAGTAATGCACTCATATGATTGCGCTCCGGCACTCAGCAGGACGGGTTTTCACGGACTGTGGTCTGTGAAAATCCACGCATGTGTGAATGCGGCCTTATTGTGAGCCAAAACCAGCTGCGGGTCAAAAACACAGAACAGGTGCAAATCCTCGATTATACCTTCTATCTGTGTAGGCGTCATCCTGGTTTTGACTCACAATTGTTGATGGAAATCACTGACCACAACACTGAAGCGTGAACTGACTTTTTACTGACCTGCCTGGTCTCGACGAGCACCTGCTCTGGTTTTTACACACGAGGCCTGTATGACTCTAGGTGTATTATTTACACAGTCTGTGACATACGGCATTGAAATTATGCACAAGCATCAAGTAGACATATTTACAAGTAATCAAACAAGATTCCCCAAAGACGTGAAGGGTTAATGTGTCTGTAAATCCAAAATAGATTCCGAGTCGGCAAGTCAGGTTTTGATGTGAGGCCAGCGGCTCTGACGAAAGGTTCTCAGCTGTGCCAAGAAATGTAATATTTCTTGATTTAAAGGAGGAGTGACAGTGAACACCTCAGTAAAGAGAGGCTGGGAATACAGAGAGCGGTGCAGCCTTTGAAGTCGGAAGGAAAGCCTTATCTTATAGTTCCTGTACTGACTTGAATCTTGAGTCAAGAAAAATGACTAAGTATTCTGTCTATAACTCATTTTTCCATTAATGAATTAGTGAATGAGTTGATGAATAAATTCACAGGTAAAAAGTGGAACATTTTTATCTATCTATCTATCTATCTATCTATTGTGACACAGTGAGGGGTTGTGTCTGGCAAGGCAGGTATTTTACTCCCAGCATGTCCGGCTGGGCTGGTTTCCAGCCAGGTGAGGTCAAATACCGGACTAGAGTTTAAGTGCCGGTCCGGGTTTTGGCATCACCTGGCTGTCCTTAAATAGGCAGCTGGGCTCAGCAGAGATGTCTCTGTTTTTGGCATCTGAGGCTTTGTGCCGTGTGGGAGAGCTGAGAGCCGCATGCTGGGGAAACAGGCTCCCTAAAGCCTGCTGTGGACTACTGGAGGCAGAACTGCCAGCAAGGTGACTTGTGTTATATGAACTTTCCATTGTGTGTGAATTAAAACCAAGACTGTAAAGTTACGTTCTGTTTTTGTGCAATTGCCTCAAGTGTGAATAAACACTGACGTTTTGAGTTAAGAACTTGTATTTTGCCTCTGTACTGCGCCCGCTTACCCTATCCACCAGAGCGAAATCCCACACTATCTATCTATTCCTCTATCTAGCTCATTCATGCCTATCAATCTTTCTATCTGTCTATCTACCTAGTAGCGATCTACTTCCCATTTATGATGCTAGTGTCTTTTTATGTGGTAGAGGGGCCTTTTGCTCTCCTTAGATGAGTTCAGCTATACTCAAAGCTGATCTGGGGTCTGGATGCTTTGCCATATGGTGCTGCAGGTCATGGACTTCCAAAGCATATCTTACCACCAGCCACTTTTCACTAAAAGGTGTATCATAGAGAGTATCCACCAGTTACCCAGACCACCTGCTGAAAAGCGGCTTTGCCAAGTAAGGTAGATCAACTTGATCACAGTCATATGTTGTGCATATTTTATGTCCTTTTACAAGTTCACTAAACTATGTATATAAAACAATGTCTAAAACCTAAATCCAACCATTTAGATACTCTTTTTCCAAACTGAAAATAGCAGTTCATTCTAGGGTGACCAGCTTTGGAGCAGTATAGTTCATGCCAGCATCGATAAAGTTGTAATTACCCAATTTGCAAACTATAAACTAGTCAGACTAAACACATCTTTCGTGATGCAAACCAATGGGTCCACAGTCAACTCAACCAGTATATCCCTTCCAGATGCTCCACCACCATACCCCAGTATATAAATAGTTTTTGGGCAATGCCAGTACAAATGGATTAAGGTGGTGTCATTGTGTTGCCAATTTGGACAGTCTTTGAATTCCTTAATCACATAATGTGTAACAGCTTGGGTGAGTAATGTAATTAGCTATAAACCATTGTGATATATGATGAGAGCAATTACTAGCTGATGTCAAATTGACTTACAAATGCTCCCTTTCTCCCCACCTTCATAGTAAACCCCTGATTCACAATGAGACATTCTTCAACACTCAGTAGAGGAAAAGTCCTCAGTGGAGGAAACCTCTAGGAAACCATGGCTGAAGAATGGTCCCTCTCCTGGACAACAGGGTAGAAATCCAACATGCGACAGATAGCAGAATATTTGCTTGCTCTGTGAATATATATACAGTGTATATATATTTATATATATATACATAGATTGTTTTTCTCTCTTTCTCTCTCTCTATATATATATATATATATATATATATATATTGATGAGTACAGAGACCGACCATGCCTCACGATGCAGCAGATAACATACTTGTCACATGAACATATCTAACTGTCGAAAGTCCAGTAAATGTCAAGTCCATTGCCAAGAACAGAGGAATTTGCCTCTTGATACAGCAGATAACTCCCTTGTTTAGTGAGCACATTGCGGAAAGTCCAGTAAATGTTATGTCCATTGGTGACAACAGGACCCAAGCTCTGATTCTGTCTCTTGATACAGCAGATAACTCACTTGTACCATAAATGTATCTAACTGCAGAAAGTCCAGTAAATGGACACCATGTCATTGACGTGTGGTGCCTCTTCATCTCCAGCTGATAATGTTCTTACATGGATGCAAGACTATGTCCAAAATAAACAGAAAACATCCTGAGGAGGGGGAAGGTTTCACATTGGCATTTTCGATTCCGTTATAACATGCTTATAACGGGGAAAAAACGGAATTGTAAGACAGAATACAACAAAACGGAAACCTTTAGAGGCATTCCATTTTGATCTATCATAATAAAGTTCTATGGCCAAAAATAACGTTTCTGTATGGTTTCCATAATGCTGGACGTAAAAGAAAGTCCTGTTGACAGGAGGAGGGATCTGGATGGGAGATCGTGGCCTTGCTGTTACAGTCTCTTAACCTGACCTGTAGATTTTTTCATTTATTTTGTACAGAGCATATTAAAGATTAACTATACTAGCAATGGATATAGTCATTGAGAAGATGTTGCAGCTACTGGTCATCTGGACAGTGCCATCCATGTGGGGCCAATATATGGATGCCCAACCTGGAGAAGGGTCCAAACTAAGGAAGATCTTTCACCAAATGACATTGGTATCCTTATTTATCCTCTCAGTTGTAAGTATGTATTGTTAAGTGTCTGTGCAACACTTCTGAAATAAAGTAATAACCACCCTTCTATGGGGTGTGTCACCTACAGTCCTGTTAGTTGGGGATGAACACTATAATTAAGCTCCCTGTTAAATATGTGTCTAAAGTTTTACCAGCGACTTCAAAGGGATGAAAAGAAACACTAATTATTATGATGCAGTGTAATAAAATGAACTCTCTTAGGGTAACGTGCAACGTCTTAAAGTCTACATGAAGCCTACAGATAGCAGAAATGTGTGGGCTTAATGTGGTCGATCATTGGGACATATTGTTTTAACAATGGTAATGTTTAGAATACAGCTAGTAAGAGTTAGTTGTGGTTGGAACCTATCAATTAGAACGGATATAACAACACACCAACCTGCCAACATGCACTAATGCACCTGTTCTCCAACCAATGTCCAGCTGGCACAGACTTCTCCTCCTTCCTCTGCCTAAGCACTAAGGTCCATTTGGTTCCTACAGTCCACTAAGTCATTTATTCTTGTCTTGACTGGCCTGCATACTTGTCCTCATATTCCTGTCTGCTGCCTGCCCTGATCTTCATCAGACTACCATTGTAACCAAACTCCACCTGATTTTACCTCGGCACCATCTCACAGTAAATTCTGCCTGCCGCATTGTTATCGTGTCGTAGAAACATCGAATGTGTCGGCGGATAAGAACCATTTGGCCCAATTTTTGTCACCTTACATCGCAAAAAGTGTAACACAAGCGATCAAACAGGCGTATGTGCCACAAAATGATACCAATAAAACCGTCACCTCATCCGGCAAAAAATAAGCCCCTACATAAGAAAAATCGCTTAAAAAAAACTAAAAAATATAGCTCTCAGAACACGAGACACTAAAACATCATTTTGTTTGTTTCAAATATGCTTTTAATGTGTTAAAGTGAAATAAAAAAAGAAAAGTATACATATTAGGTATCTTCGCGTCCGTAACAACCAGCTCTATAAAAATATCACATGACCTAACCCCTCAGGTGAACACTTGAAAAAAATAATATAAAAACAGTGCTAAAATTACAAATTTTTTGGTCACCTTGACCCATAAAGTGTAATAATGAATGATCAAAAAATTTTATGTACCCAAAAATGGCACCAATAAAAACATCAACTCTTCCTGCAAAAAACGAGCCCCTGCACAAGATGATCGGCTGAGAAATAAAAAAAAAAATGTCATTCAGAAAATGGAGACACAAAAAACATACATAAAAAAAAAAAGAATTAATTATATAAAACTGAAACAAACAAACAAACAAAAAAATAGACATATTTGATATAATTGCATCCGTAACAACCACCTGCTCTATAAAAATAGCACATGATCTACCCTGTCAGATTAATGTTGTAAAAAATAAAACCTGTGCCAAAACAGCAATTTTTGGGTTACCTTGCCTCACAAAAAACATATAGAGCAATTAAAAATCATATGAACCCCAAAATAGTACCAATAAAACTGCCAACTTATCCCCTAGTTTGCAAAATGGGGTCACTTTTTGGGAGTTTCTACTGTAAGGGTGCATCAGGGGGGCTTAAAATGGGACATGGCATCTAAAAACCAGTCCAGCAAAATCTGTCTTCCAAAGACCATACGGCGCTCCTTTCCTTCTGCGCCCTGCCTTGCGCCCTTACGACGACGACATGTGGGGTGTTTCTGTAACCCGCAGAATCAGGGTAATATATATTGAGTTTTGTCTGGCTGTTAACCCTCGATGTGTTAAAGAATAACATGGATTAAAATGGAAAATCTGCCAAAAAAGGGAAATTTTGAAATTTTATCTCTATTTTCCTTAAATTCTTGTGAAACACCTAAAGGGTTAACAAGATTATAAAATCTGTTTTGAGTAGCTTGAGGGGTGTAGTTTCTACAATGGGGTCATTTATGGGGGGTCTCCACTATGTAAGCCCCACAAAGTGACTTGCTTCTAAATTTCTAAGCCTTCTAACGTCCTAAAAAAAAATTATATTACATTTACAAAATTATTCCAACATAGACATATGGGCAATATTAAGTGATAAATATTTTATCAGGTATCACTTTCTGTTTTAAAAGCAGAGAAATTAAAATTTAAAAAATTGCGAATTGCTCAAAATTTTGGGTAAATTTAGGATTTTTTCATGAATAAAGGTGAAATATATTGAATCAAATTTATGACTATCGTGAAGTACAATGTGACACAAGAAAACAGTCTCAGAATGGCTTGGATAAGTAAAAACGTTCCAAAGTTATCACCACATAAAGTGACACATGTCAGATTTGCAAAAAATGGCCTGGGCAGGAAGGTGAAAACTGGCCCGGGGTAGAAAGGGTTAAATTGCAGGTAGGTAGGGAAAGCAGCCTGGGTTCTAGGTAAGGTCTCACTGTTCTTGGCTGTCCCTACCTACAGGCAATACAAGTAGGGTTACTTTAATACTTCTAAGCCAAATACATTACACAAATGAAACAGATGAAGTACGTTCTGATTACGGTATATATTGGTGTACCGCAAAATGAGAATGCGAGCATCCCTTTAGACATGTTGTGTACTCCTTGGTGTACATGGTCCACAGGTTAAAAACCTAGACTCTAGACAACAAAATAGGACAAAATGTAAGCACAAGGCCCAAATACCAGATATGGACCTGTGCACAGGTTGCGAGAGGGAAGATCTTCTTCCCCTAGGGCTATTCAGTCTATGAAGCATATAATTTGGAGGGCTGTTGTTCTAAGCAGCAATTATTTACAGTCATGAAGTGATTTATAGGATTGGGCTCTTTTATCACAGTAATCCATCCCAACCCCCTGAAAAGCACTTTGCTATCAATCCTCTAGCTCTATAGACAGCACTAATAACACAGACCGGCAGGCTAGGCTTTGATTCACTATATATATATATATATATATATACTCCTGCATAGAGATGGCCTTTGCGGTTTGCCTGGCGGTCGTTTCGCTGTAAAATTTGCGCGTTTGTAATTCACCAAACATGCAAACATATGGCGATGTCCGTCGGCGCCATATTCTTTTGCATTGCGCCGAACTTTGACCCATGACACATCCATCAGGTGGTACAGGACAGCCAATTGAGACATTTCAGCACATGGACAAACCCCCACCCTATAACAGAACCCGATCTGGCAGCCATTTTACATTCTGTGTTCTGCCAGTGTAGAGAGAGGTTGCTTTGTGGAGCAGGGACAGGCTGTTAGGGACACCAAACACTAGCTAATAGGGCCAAAAAAGTCCTTTTAAGGACTGGTATAGGTGTGCTATTGATAAGTGTAATATACTGAGGGGTGTGATATACCTGCTTCCACAAAATACTGATTGATGGCTGCGATATACCTGTTGCCACAAATAAACAGGGTGGTGTGATATAACTGTTGTGGCAAAAACAAAAATTGAGGGTTGTGCTTTCACAAACTTGCTTCCACAAAATACTGATTAAGGGGTTTGATACACCTGCTTCCACAAAATACTGATTAAGGGGTTCAATATACTTGTTTCCATCGAATATTGATTGAGGCCTGCGATATACCTGTTTCTACAAAATACTGATTAAGGGGTTTGACATACCTGCTTCCACAAAATTCTGATTATGGAGTTCGATATACCTGTTTCCACCAAATATTGATTGAGGCCTGTGATATACCTGCTTCCACAAAATACTGATTAAGGGGATTGATATACCTGCTTCCACCAAATATTGATTGAGGCCTGCGATATACCTGCTTCCACAAAATACTGATTAAGGGGTTTGATATACCTGGCTGGCTTGTTCGAACTGCTAGCCCTACAACTACTGCTATATAAACTGGTGGACTCGGAGGCCTATAGAAAATTTGTGGCCATTGGCACACCTCAATGGAAGGTCCCCGGAAGGAAATATTTCTCCCAGAAGGGCATCCCAGAGCTATATGGCCATGTTCAGCGGCAATGAATATATCTCTGGCACACAGTGTCGGTGCCAAGATACATCTGACCACAGACACGTGGTCTAGCAAACACTAATCTAATTTTAGAAAAGTCAGTTTTTCTAAAATCTAAAACACGTGGCTCTTGTGTGGATTTGGTGTTACTGCCACGGATTGCATGCAGGCCTGCCTCTTCTTCTCCTCCTCCTACTCCATCCTCCATCTCGGCTGTCTTGTCCTTTTCCACTGCTACCGCCTCTTCCACTGCTCCCCCCAAACTTCCCAGAACCTATTCGACGTGCCAGGTAAAACGTTGCCATGCTGTGCTGCGGCTGTTGTGCCTGGAAGCCAAGAGCCACACCGGTCCTGCACTGCTTTCAGCTCTGCGGTCATAGGCCGATCATTGGCTAAGCCCGCTCAATTTGACAGTTAGTAAAGTGGTGTGCGACAATGGTGCCAAACTGCTGAGCATGCTGAAACAGGGTAAAATGACACACGACTTAGTCGTGCAGCGATTCGTTGCCAAATACCCCGGGGTCCAGGACGTCTTGTGGCAGGCCAGGAAAATCTCTGGCCATTTTAGAAGATCTTACACGGCCATGGCTGGCCTTGCTTACGTTCAGTGGCGACACCACCTGCCCGTCAGACGTCTGATTTGTGACAGCTAGACGCGTTGAAACTCCTTCTTTTATATGCTTGATAGGCTGCTCCAGCAGCAACGTGCCGTTAACGACTACCTGTACGAACTCTGCAGCAGGACAGGTTCTGGGGAGCTTGGTTTCTTTTCACCGCGCCAGTGGCTGCTCATGCGCGACGCATGCAGACTTCTGCGGCCATTTGATAAGGTCACCAAACTGGTCAGTCGCAGCAAGGGCGCCATCAGTGACATCGTACCTTACGCCTTCTTTCTGGAGCATGCATTGCATCGTGTCATTGATCAAGCCGTTGAGGAGCAGGAAGATGAGGCAGTCGCAATGCTGAATGAATTCCCAGGGGAAGCTACTCCATCTGAGACAAGTAAGCAGGAGTCTGATGAGGAGTCAGAGGAGTATGTGGCTGGGGGGAGGAGGAGGAAGAGCAAGATGAGCAGGCTTTGAGGGGGACTTTAAACTTTTTGGGGATCCCTGGTGTTGTCCGTGGCTGGGGGGAGGAGACTAAAGATGACATTCTCCTGGGCGACGAGCAGGACCCAGGGTGCTCCACCGCTTCCAATTTAGTGCAAATGGGGGCCTTCATGCTCCAGTGTTTGAAGAGGGACCCCCGTATAAAAAGCATAAAGGGCAAGGACCAGTACTGGGTGGCAACGTACTTAGACCTCCAGCACAAACACAAAATGGCGGACATGTTACCAGCATCACAGAGGGCTGGCAGAATGCAGCATTTCCAGGCCTTGCTGCGAGAGATGGTGCATTCTGCTGTTGCGGGCGCTGGCAGAGGAATTTACACCCACAGCAAAACAGGTGTGGGTACCAATCCTACCGCGCCTGCAAGAAGAGGGAAGTTTGAAGATCTGTTTGTCACTTCGGATATATCATTCTTGCAGCCAACCCACCGACAGCTGCCCTCCGGATCCAGCCTCAGGGAAGGCCTAGACCAACAGGTGTCTGACTACATCGGGACTACATGTGGACACTTTGAGAAGCGAGGAACCCCTACACTACTGGGTGTGCAGGCTTCACCTGTGGCCAGAGATGGCACAATTTGCCATGGAACTTTTGGCTTGTCCCCCCTTTTTTGGGCCTGTACTGGCCTGCAGTAAAAAAAATTGCCAGTGACCGCCTCATGTACCTTCAGCCACATAATCACAAGTTACTTTCTGTCAAGTGAATGCCTAATTTTTGGGGCCTGTACTCCCATGGCCTAAAATATAAATTTTCTAGGCTCCAGCAGGGCACATTTTTGAGAGTTTCCCATTAAAACACATAAAAATGACCCCTGATTAAAATTAATATTTTTTGTGGGAATTTTTGCCAATGATCCCCCTCTGGTATGTCACTGTCCATGTTGTGGGACCATTTGTGCACTTCTAGTAAGTATTTGGTGGCTGCAAATATGATCTGAAGGTTTTTTAGGTTCTCCTGCTATTAAAGTCAACGGGGCCCGCCGCAAACGCGTGGTTCGCAAACAATTGATCGCGAACGCACGATCGCGAACCGTCCCAGCCGATGTTCGTCCTTCACTACTCCTGCATTACCTTGTGTTGGACATCACATAGTAAATCAATGGTCCCTAGGCCAAGTGGGACAGTAGTAAGGGTTGACAAGGTTTTTGTCCTCACTAAGTTAATCAATAAATGAAGCAGTGTAGAGTCAATGCTCGGTATGAGAAAATTAAAAAATACCCTCCCCCCCGCCGCTTCAAATATATTAGAGGAGTAACAAAAGGGCAATAAAAAGAAGAACAAAATAAACCAAATCATAAATATTTTTAATAAAAGAGCTACAGTTAGTTACTCATTTTGCTGCTGTTCATAGGCTTAGAAACATAGAAACATAGAATGTGTCGGCAGATAAGGACCATTTGGCCCATCTAGTCTGCCCAATATACTAAATACTATGGATAGCCCCTGGCCCTGTCTTATATGAAGGATGGCCTTATGCCTATCCCATGCATGCTTAAACTCCTCCACTGTATTTGCAGCTACCACTTCTGCAGGAAGGCTATTCCATGCATCCACTACTCTCTCAGTAAAGTAATACTTCCTGATATTACTTTTAAACCTTTGCCCCTCTAATTTAAAACTATGTCCTCTTGTAGCAGTTTTTCTTCTTTTAAATATTCTTTCCTCTTTTACCTTGTTGATTCCCTTTATGTATTTAAAAGTTTCTATCATATTCCCTCTGTCTCGTCTTTCTTCCAAGCTATACATGTTAAGGTCCTTTAATCTTTCCTAATAAGTTTTGTCCTGCAATCCATGTACCAGTTTAGTAGCTCTTCTCTGAACTGTCTCCAAAGTATCAATATCCTTCTGGAGATATGGTCTCCAGTACTGCGCACAATACTCCAGATGAGGTCTTACTAGTGCTCTGTAGAGCGGCATGAGCACCTCCCTCTTTCTACTGGTAATGCCTCTCCCTATACACCCAAGCATTCTGCTAGCATTTCCTGCTGCTCTGTGACATTGTCTGCCTACCTTTAAGTCTTCTGAAATAATGACCCCTAAATCCCTTTCCTCAGATACTGAGGTGAGACTGTATCACTGATTTTATATTCTGCTCTTGGGTTTTTACGCCCAGGTGCATAATCTTGCACTTATTAACATTACATTTTAGTTGCCAGATTTTTGACCATTACTCTAGTTTTCCTAAATCCTTTTCCATTTGGTGTATCCCTCCAGGAACATCAACCCTGTTATAATTCTTTGTGTCATCAGCAAAAAGACACCCCTCACCATCGAGGCCTTCTGTAATTTCGCTGATAAAGATATTAAACAATATGGGTCCCAGTCTCCAGAACAGATCCCTGAGGTACCCCACTGGTAACAAGACCATGGTCTGAATATACTCCATTGACTACAACCCTCTGTTGTCTGTCCCTCAGCCACTGCCTAATCCATTCAACAATATGGGAGTCCAAGCCCAAAGACTGCAATTTATCGATAAGCCTTCTATGTGGGACAGTATCAAAAGCCTTACTGAAGTCTAGATAAGTGATGTCTACTGCACCTCCGCCATCTATTATTTTAGTCACCCAATCAAAAAAATCTATAAGATTAGTTTGGTATGATCTCCCTGAAGTAAACACATGCTGTTTTTCATCTTTCAATCCATGGGATTTTAGATGTTCCACAATCCTCTCCTTAAGTATGGTTTCCATTAATTTTCCCACTATTGATGTCAGGCTTACTGGCCTATAGTTGCCCGATTCCTCCCTACTACCTTTCTTGTGAATGGGCATAACATTTGCTAATTTCCAATCTTCTGGGACGACCCCTGTTACCAGTGATTGGTTAAATAAATCTGTTAATGGTTTTGCTAGTTCACCGCTGAGCTTTTTTTAATAGCTTTGGGTGCATCCCATCAGGCCCCTGTGACTTATTTGTATTAATTTTAGACAGCTGACTTAGAACCTCTTCCTCTGTAAAGATTAATTAGTTTTCCTTCCTAACTGAGGTCCTTTTCCTTTGTAAAAACTGAACAGAAGTATTCATTGAGGCAGTCAGCTAGTTCTTTATCTTCTTCCATATACCTTCCCTCTTTTGTTTTTAATTTGGAAATTCCTTTTTTTAGTTTCCTTTTTTCATTTATGTATCTGAAGAATGTCTTATCGCCTTTTTTCACTGACTGAGCTAATTTCTCTTCTGCCTGTGCTTTAGAAGCTCTTATAACTTGTTTGGCCTCTCTCTGCCTAATCTTAAAAATTTGCCTGTCATCCTGTTTTTTTTTTTTGTTTTTTTTGTATACATACATTAAAACTGTTCCAATCTGATAGGGACTCGTATACCACTCATCTAATTTTAGAAAAGTCAGTTTTTCTAAAAATCTAAAACTTTTGTATTTGTGTGGTGTGAATCAGTCACTGTACTTATAGTAAACCACACTGACTGGTGATCACTAGATCCCAAGCTTTCCCCTACAGTAATATCAGATATCAAATTCCCATTTGTGAATACTAAATCTAAAATGGCCTCCTTCCGGCTTGGCCCCTCACTACTTGCTGTAGAGATAATACCAGTAGGGAATTTAGAATATCTGTACTCCTGGCAGAACTAGCTATTTTGGTTTTCCAGTTTACATCAGGAAGATTAAAGTCTCCAATAATGATAACTTCCCCCTTCAATGTCATTTTAGCTATTTCCTCAACTAGTAGATCATCTAATTCTTTGACTTGGCTACGTGGTCTATATATCACACCTACACTAGTTACCTTATGATTATCAAGCTGCAAGGTAACCCAAACTGACTCTAAATTGGTCTTGCTAACTTGTATTAAATTAGATTTCATGCTATCTTTCACATACAGGGCCACCCCTCCCCCTTCTTGCCTTCTCTGTCTTTCCTACATAGAGAGAACCTTGGTATTGTTATATCCCAGTCATTACTCCCATTGAACCACGTCTCAGTAACAGCCACTAAATCTATATTCTCACATGCCATTATAGCCTCAAGTTCATTGATCTTATTCCCTAAACTGCGAGCATTTGTAGACAAGACTCTGAGCTTGTCATTTCTTAACCTATATGCTACTGGCATCTTCTAGCATTGTTCCGGGGGGGGCAGTCGGACTGCTGGATTATCACTCTTTTCCCCTCTTTCCTAGTTTAAATGCTCCTTAGCAAATGCTTGGAACTGTTCACTGAGGACATTCTTTCCCTTGAGAGAAGGATGCAAACCATCTTTCTTGTACAGTTCTTTTCCATTCCAACGAGAGCTAACATGAGACACAAAGCCAAACCCTTGGTTCAGACACCATTGACCAAGCCATACATTGAATTCCTTAATGCACATCTTCCTGTCACGCTGAAGGTTATGCACAGGCAAAACTGCAGAGAATGAAACAGTTGATGCAACCTCCTGTATATAATTTTCAAGTGTGTGAAAAGCTTCCTTCACCTTTGAAACCTCATTGCAAGCCATATCATTTGTCCCAAGATGGACAATAACATCCACCTCCCTTTCCTGCTTGCTTGCCTAACAATATTAAGGATACGTCGTCTATCCCTGCTAGCGGTAGCACCAGGGAGACATCTCACAATACCATTTTCCTCAAACATCACACCTCTTATGATGGAATCGCCCACCAACAGCTGCTTACTATCAGTCCTCACCTTTTCCTTTTTGTCTTTGGCTGTAGTCCTGCATACTTTAGGCATGGGATATGATTGTTTCTCACCCACTGTGCTTGAGCCATCCTCCATGTTGCTGTCACGGCCTATGGTATGTTGTGTGACACTTTCCTTCACTTGGTTGCTCGTGGCAACGTGTGGTGTTGTACTGCATGTGATGGCAGTGTCTCAGCCCTATGGCTGATCCCCTGGACATGATTGCCACACATGCCGTTGCCCGCGGCAACAGGTGAAGTGTGTTTGTTTATGTGTGTATTCCCCTTTAAGTGGCCGTCTTCCCTTGCCTTGTGTGTGAAGGGTTAATTCCCTTCTGTGTGTGTGAACACTGGGTGTGTTTGTTGGGTGTGGCTACTTGGGCCTATAAAGCCTCAGTGTTTAGCACATGTCTGGGGGGTACTTCAGCCATGGCTAGCTAGAGTAGCCTCCTGTGTTTTATCCCCTGCCAGTGGGGGCCACCTTTGTGGTCATAAGTTTAAGTTTGTGTGATGTTCAGTTTATGTTTTCCTTTGTTTTTCGGTGCAGCTATGGATCTGGGTTCCTGTGTGTGGATGTGTGTGTGCTGACTTCTGTTTGTATTGTTGTGGACTTCAGCTTGCCTACACATGGATCCAGTCAGCAAGGCTGTGGCAGGTGGCTGGAACTAGTGCAGTTCACCTGCCATATCCATAGGCCTGTTTCTGTTCCCCTTTTTCCTGCAGCTTGGCCAGTGAGACTCCTGTTCCTCCGTGTCCAGAAGGAACAGGTCGTCTTACCCTTCACTCCTAGTTCAGGGACCGGCGGAGGGTGAGTAGGGATCCGAGGTTCCTGAGCATGGGCCCTCCTACCTTCAAGGTCGGCCCATGCAGCTAGGAGTTAGGGACGGATTAGGGACGCGTTAGGAGGTGACCTGCTCCCTAATTCTCTCGTCCTGGCCGAGCAGTGGTTAACATCTTCTGGCATCGCACGGCTGAGGGTTTTCCCCATCCTCAGCCGTGACAGTTGCTCTTGCACTCTGAAAGTGCTGCAAATGAATTATGGAGAGCCACAGACTGTGGGACATGTCTTCTATCAACAACTCTCAGTCTACCAGAACCTGCAGTAACCCATCTTTCATTTCTAGGGGGCATCTGTGGCAGTGGCATTGCAACGTTCTCAGCCTGAGTTTGTTTAACGGTTAATTTACAAATCTCAGATTTCAAAAATTTAATTTCCTTCTGCATTACAGAGAGATGTCTACAGATCAGACAGAATCCAAACCTCCGAAGAGTGGAACCTGAAATAGCACAACAATTCCTGCACAGAACCAGGTCTGCCATTTTAAAGAGGGGAAAGATTTTAAACAAACAAATCTTACTTTTTTAGATTGTATCCACCTCCAGATTACCTCCTGAGTATCTCCTGAATATCTCCAATGCACTTATAAAAAGCAGCACTTGGAAAATGCAGCAAGCTTGGCAGGCTTCGCATGCATACAGAAAAACATATAGTTTGCACAAAAACCTGTTGCAGTGGTCACTTGGACGAATGTAAGACTGAAACAATTATAAACGTATTGCACTGTAAATGTATTGCAACACTGAGATTATGCTGCCATCTACTGACCAACTGTATGATTACTGTTTTATAACGTTTGGGTAAAAAGACCTTTTAAACATGTGACTTAATTTGCAAATGGTCCTTAAAAGGGTTGCCTTGATGAAACCGGACAGTACTCAGAGCACCAATGGGTCCAATGACTGGCTGCAGAGATCACATGTTGTCGATGTGACAACACCACTACAGCCTAGCCGAGAGAACCAGATCGGTGGTGTGGGAACTGGTAGTTATCCATTCTTTATTGCAGGTTCATCTGGAGGGTTGTCAAGTCTCATCCTGAAACCAGACAAATCCTTTCTTCCTTCTCTATTCTGGGGTTTATTGATGTCAGTTCAAATCTTGGCTGCTGTTTGGTTGAAGGGGTGGAATGCAACAATGTGTAGCGATGCCACTGTTCTCACTTTCTATAATATCTTAAACTTGGCCTTATGTGCACACCGACACTTTGTCTCTAACTCTATGGAGAATTCTACAATGAATTCTACTGATGGTGTCAGTGGAGCAGAAAAATAGCCAGCATTAATCCTGTGTGTAGCTAGTTACTAAGTGGAGGTGACTGGTACTAATCATAAGGGTACAACACTGTGACTTACCGTGACTGAGAAGAGTGTGCAGAGTGGTTGTGCAGACAGAGATACTGCAACCGGGGAGCACCTGTCAGAGATTGTGCTGTCACTCTGAGAAAAAAAAATCCAGAGAGAGGGTGAATTGTTAGCTACAAAAGTCACTGTGGTATATTATACTATTGTATATTTGGCTGCACAGGGGCCTACCATTATCTTAACAAGAAAAACCCAGTCCTCCCTAATGTCTACTTTATTGCATATAAACCATTGATATATCTTTTTTGGGTTGATTACAATCCACAAGAGATGTTGGTATATAAACAACTCACTAGAAAGAACCTTTTTGAGGAGTGCCTCTCAACAAACTAGCTGTTACATAAAAGGGGCCCACATACTTTTCTTGCTCAGGGCCCCTCTACAGTTATATTCGTCTCTGAACCAGATATTCATATGAAACCCTAAAATATACTGTGGACCCTGAGAATAATTTCCTGTAGTGGGCCCAAGGAACTTCTGTATGAAAGCCTGCAAAAGTCAAGTCTACTTGGCCATGCTGAATTACATCCCCCCACCACCTCTCTCTGGCTACTTTCACACTCGTGTTTTTGCCTGATCCAAACTCTTCTGTTTTTGCTAATACGACCGGCTTCATCCATTATGAATGGATTAGGGTGTATTATCTTAAAAATAGCAATGACGGATCCGGCATTAAAACCAAGTCAATGGGTGCCAGATCCGTTTTCTATTGTGTCTGAGAAAACGGATCCAACACCATTGACTTGCATTGTGTGTCATGCCGGACAGAAAACTACAGCTTGTAGTGGTTTTCTGTCTGGTATGGGAATACAATCAAACGGAATGGAATGCATTTTGGAGCATTCCGTTCTGTTCAGTTATGTTTTGTCCACATTGACAATGAATGGACAATGAAACGGAAGCGTTTTCTCTCCAGTACTGAGGTCCTATGATGGATCTCAATAACGAAAAAGTAAAATGCAGATGTGAAACAGGCCTCACTGTCACTGTTAGCACCTTTAAGGCCTCTTTAAGACGGGCGTTGCAGGAAAATGTGCCGGTGCGTTTCGGGAACACACGCGATTTTTCCGCGCGAGTGCAAAACATTGTAATGCGTTTTGCACTCGCGTGAGAAAAATCGGCATGTTTGGTACCCAAACCCGAACTTCTTCACAGAAGTTCGGGCTTGGGATCGGTGTTCTGTAGATTGTATTATTTCCCCTTATAACATGGTTATAAGGGAAAATAATAGCATTCTGAATACAGAATGCTAAGTAAAATAGCGCTGGAGGGGTTAAAAAAAATTAAAAAATTATTTAACTCACCTTAGTCCACTTGCTCGCGTAGCCGGCATCTCCTTATGTCTTCATCTTAGCTTTGTGTAGCAACAAGGACCTTTGGTGACGTCACTCCGGTCATCACATGATCCATCATATGATCTTTTACCATGGTGATGAATCATGTGATGACCGGAGTGACGTCACCACAGGTCCTGTTGCTACAAAAAGCTAAGATGAAGACAGAAGGAGATGCCGGCTACGCGAGCAAGTGGACTAAGGTAAGTTAAATTATTTTTTATTTATTTAACCCATCCAGCGCTATTTTACTATGCATTCTGTATTCAGAATGCTATTATTTTCCCTTATAACCATGTTATAAGGGAAAATAATAATGATCGGGTCTCCATCCCGATCGTCTCCTAGCAACCGTGCGTGAAAATCGCACCGCATCCGCACTCGCTTGCGGATGCTTGCGATTTTCACGCAACCCTATTCATTTCTATGGGGCCTGCGTTCCGTGAAAAACGCTGAATATAGAGCATGCTGCGATTTTCACGCAACGCACAAGTGATGTGTGAAAATCACCGCTCATGTGAACAGCCCCATAGAAATGAATGGGTCGGTATTCAGTGCGGGTGCAATGCGTTCAACTCACGCATCGCATCCGCGCGGAATAATCGCCCGTGTGAAAGGGGCTTAAAAGGGACAATTTCATGAAGACCCCAGATGTTCATATACCCTATTAGGGTATTAGATGGGGTTCCTCGCCTGGAACCCCCCTCTATCAGCCACAATGTTGAGATACACTGTAAGAGCGAACGGATGGATTGGTCAGAGTGTAATACTACATTTCCCCTGTAGTGGCCGTTGCAGTTGAAATGTCTGTCTGGCTGCTTCTTCCCTGTCAAAATCGCTTGTTTTCAGGGGTGTCGGGAGCTGTTTAAAAGAGGGTGTCTGTGATGACATTAGCCCTTTAAGTAGTTCTAACATTATATTCATGATACCAGAAGTATATAAAGACCGATGTATTGAAAAACATTAGGTTAAACTCACAAATGTGTATAAAAAAATAAATTCTCAATTTCTGGCTGTAAGCAGAGACGGCGAGGACCCTTCTTAACGTCTCCGCAGCGCTGACTTATCAGACAGATGCCACTGAGTTGCCATGGTTCTTACACACTGCAGGCACCTGCATCTTTTTGCCGCAGTTGCAGATAAGCTGAACGGATATGAGAGGTTTTGTGAGCGTCTCTTATCACATTCTGAGGAAAGATGAGACCGTTAATGAAGGTTTTAGAGCGCTTGTCTGTCAGATGACAAAGTCTGTACATGTCTAATTAGGAGAAGATGGGACCTGTTTCTTTTGTTTTGTTTTTGTTTTTTGCAGACAGATAGGTTGAAAATTATAATGATAGCTAGATACATGAGATAGATAGATAGATAGATAGATACATGAGATAGATAGATAGATACATGAGATAGATAGATAGATAGATAGATAGATAGAGAGATACATGAGATAGATAGATAGATAGATAGATAGATAGATAGATAGATAGAGAGATACATGAGATAGATAGATAGATAATAGGTAGATTGCTCGACAGAATTACAGATATGATATAGATATATAGATAGGGCCTCTGTTGATTTTCATGGGTTTAAAAGATTAAACACAGAAAATAATGTCTCATATTACAATTAATATTGAGAAAAGTGCCATATTTTTTGCCCTATAAGACACATCAGCCCATAAGACGCACCTAGGTTTTAGAGGAGGAGAATAAGAAAAAAACTATTTTTCATTAGATCTCAGATCAGACCACCAATCAAACCCCCAATGTTAATCAGACTTCAGATCAAACCCCCAATGTTAATAAGACCCCCATTCAGACCTCAGAGCAGACCGCCGATGTTTATAAGATCCCCGATCAAACCTCAGATCAGACCCCCAATGTGAATAAGACCTCAGATCAGAACCTCAATGTGAATAAGACCCCCAATCAGACCTCAGATCAGACCCCCAATGTGAATAAGACCTCAGATCAGAACCCCAATGTGAATAAGACCCCCCAATCAGACTTCAGATCAGACCCCACAATTTGAATATGACCCCCAATAAAACATCAGATCGGACCCCCATGTTAAAAAGGCCCCCATGTTAATCAGAGCTCAGAGCAGACAAAAAAAAAAAATCAACTTACCTCTCCTGCTCTGGACACCACCACTCCTGAGATCCAGCGCTCTTTCTACTGCGCTGTGCTGTGCCGATGCCCTGATGCTGCGTCCAGGGTCACAGCACAGCGTGCAGCCGAGGACAATCAGGAAGCTATTACTGAATCCACATAGTGAGCACTGCATTCACTGGTCCCCAAATCTCCTGCACTAATGAGCACTCATTAGTGTTCGCCCCATAAGACGCACTGCTATATATATATATATACACTAGCAAAAGGACCCGGCTTTGCACGGGTATATTTCATCTGTTTAATTTAATGTTTTGTCGTTAAAAGATATTGACAGTATCCCCCATAACAGTGACATCTACAGTACCCCGCCCCCTTAAATGTGACTTCCACAGCCCCCTACTCCTTAACACTGACCCCCCACAGTGCCCCGCCTCCTTAAAATGGGACCTCCACAGCAGCTTACCCCTTTAACTTAGACTTTCACAGCAGCCTTCCCCTTTAACAGTGAGTTCCACAGCACGTCACCCCCCTGACAGTGACCTCCACAGGGTCCTGCCCCGTAATAGTGACCTCTACAGCACCCTCCCCTTAGCACTGACCATTGCTCCCCTTAACTGTGACCTCCACCATTCCCGGCCCCCTTAACAGATACCTCCACAGCTACTGCCCCTTTAACAGTAACTGCCACAGTACCCGACTCCCTTAACAGTGACCTCCACTGTACCCTGCTCCCTTAACAGTGACCTCACAGTACCCAGCTGCCCCTTTAATAGTGGCCTCCACAGTCCCCTCCTACCTTAACATTGAACTCCACAGTGCCCGCCCCTTTAACAGTGACCTCCACCGCATCCTGACCCCTTAACAGTGACCTGCACAGCGGGCTACCCCTTTAACAGTGTCCTCCACAGCGGCTGCCCCTTTATTAGTGACCTCCACAGTACCCCATCTCCTTAACAGTGATTTCCACAACACCGCACCCCCTTAACAGTGGCCTCTACAGCAATCTGCCCCTTAAGCCAGACCTCCAAAGCAGACCGTCCTCTTAACTGTGACCTCCACAGCCGCCTGCCCCCCTTAACTGTGACCTCCACAGCAGCCTGCCCCCCTTAACTGTGACCTCCACTGCACTCCGCTCCCTTAACATTGTCATCCACAGCGCCCTGCCCCTTTAAAGCTGACCTACAGCAGTGAAGAAAAATGGCTGGGTTGTTATGGAAACCTGGTGTAAAACGGTGTGTATGTGGAGACTAAGGGCCTGCGAGCTTCTATTGGCTGATAAGGGACATGTGACCGTGTGTATGGCAGTTGAAGAAAGACCTGCAGGCTTCTATTGGCTAATGCAATTTTTGGGAATATCTCAGGAACGGTATGTCCTAGAGAGCTGAGACCCCGGACAAATTTCGTGATTGTAAATGCGACAGTGCGGATTCCTTTAGCGGACATACATACACACATACAGTACATACACTCATCTTTTATATATTAGATATATATAAACCTTCTCGATGTGTCCTGGGAGATCTTTTATGAACACTCCCTCCCTTGTCTGGCCGTAAGGCAACTGGCTGCAGCAGTAGCCTTCCCCCTCTACCCTGTCTGCAGTAGGACAAAAAGATTGTCAAGCCCCTCCTCTTTTGCTAAGCCACACCCTCTCAGTCAGCCGCCAGCCGAAAATGGAACAAATACAGAAAGTTAATTTGAATAGAACTATGCTGTAGTTCTCTGCACACCCAGGAGCACCGCTAGAGGGAATAAGCTGAAGGGACCGCAGTCTCTTCATTTTAAGGTTCAGCGGAGGTCCCTACGGTTGACTCTAGCAATCTTAGTGCCTCTGTGTCCTTTGACATTAAGAGATGTTCTACAGGACTATTCTCACCAGCAAAATCACTATTCAGATGAACCTACAGTATACTGCAAGTCAATGGGATCCATCAGATTTTGTTGAGATCCTACTGTATGGTTCCATTGCTGCAAAAGTTGCTCAATTTCGATTTATAGGGAAGCCCACGGTGAAGGACGTGATAATCCAAAGACTACGGAACCTGCTTAGAGACTGGGAGAGAAGTATAACCAGTGAACTTTGAATCTAGTTCTATTTTTCTCTTGCAGATAAATGGTTAACACCAACGGTGATATTTTCCTATGGTGTTCTGTAACATGGGTGGGGGGTCAGTGCATGTCTAGACCTGATGGAATTCCTGATACAAGGTCCCCTGTAGAGAGGTTTGCTCTGATGTACAAAGGAGTTTGGGTCAGATCTCTAGCTCCTGCAGAGTGAACAGCTTCTGGCCTTGGGCATGAGATGTGGAATTCCGGGATTCTGACAAGGAACAATCTGTATATGGTTTACAGTCTGAAAACCCCATTCAGGAGGCGCTCATATCTCAGCGGCTATCATTACGCTATCATATAATCTTTTACACCTTCAACCTTTCACCAACAAAGGATGTTTTGCAAAGTAATAGGGAGCACGACAAGGCCTTGGACTAATGCTACCTGAGATGATGACTACAAGGTCAGATTGGAAAGCTGTGTGTCTGGCTGTGAATTAGGGTAATGGTTCTTAGGGTTGGTCTTGATGATGGAAAGGCAGCCGCAAGCTTGTGTCTACTCCATGACACTTCTGTAAATCTGCTACGAATGCTATTTCTTTGAGTCTTCTGTATGAATCCGGCCATACATTTTAGAGTACTGTCTGCCAAACACACCTTTGGCCAACAGTTGTCTCTTCCAACCACCTCATATGCATGCATTCTCAGCTTGGATTAGCATCCATATGTTCTGATTAGGGAGAAACATCTCTGATAGTCAAGGTGGTCAAGATGGTCAAGATGGTAGATAGTCAACGGGCTATCTATCTATCTATCTATCTATTTATCTATCTGTGGTACCACAGACCTGGGGGTAGTACAATATTGTACAAAGTTATGGTATTGGTGTTTTTTTTTTCATGTTATAGCCATTTGTTCCAGTAATGGTTGGCAAAGGTTGGCAAGGAACAGGGCTAGCCAGCCTGTTCCTTTCTCTTGGTAGGAGTGAGCTGGTCCTGCTTCTTGCCAGGAAGGGGGAGTTCCTATCAAGACAGAGAGAGGAGAGGAAGCACACTGCAGAGCTCCTGCTCCTGGAAATGGTTCTCCAGAGAGATCATCTTTATCAAGTACTCAAACAGTGGGGTAGTTATAGTGAAAGCAGGGGAAGCGGCTGCTATGAGCCCCAAACTCATAAGGGGCCCACCCAGAGAGAGGACTGAAATTTTTTATTTTTAGGTCACCCTCAACAGTATTATACAATTATATACAGCAACAGTAGATACAATGACATGACATACATTATATATGTATATGGAATGGATGGAGCGGCTTCCTGGGCTGGTCTGAGAGAGATATCTTGACTATTCGCAGGAGCGAGGGTTGCACAGGAAGAGGGGGTTGCTGGGGGGTCCAGTCAAATATTTGCTGTGGGGTCCAGTCAATTTTAGTTACACCACTGTACTCAAGTGAATCCTTGAGAAAGCAGCAGAGTGAACAGCTACCTCCAGCATCAAATACACTGCTGTAAGGTAAGGGACTACAGCTAAGACACCCATCACTCAGACTGCTACTAGGCTAGTACATTGCAGCCATCCAACCTGCCTCCTTATGACTGCCCGCATAATAGGCTAAGACCCCACCCCTATTCTCACACTGGTTTAAAAAATGGCCCAACCCAAACCCACACTGATCAAAACAGAATAAAACGACTAGCACAAATATTGGGGTGATGCATATGTCTGGCACAGCTTCATAAAAAAAAGATATATTAAAAAAAACTGTATAAAACATTGTTTCAACATTGTTTAATTAAAGTATAACAACACAATTCACAACTGAATTGCAAAAACAGCAGGGAATTATCCACCATGTTATCCCATTCCCATATGCCTTATTTCAACTGTCACTATGACAGGCATGTGGCAACATACTCTCTATAGCCCTTTAAGGGCTTCCAACCCACCAGCTGTGACGTTCAAGGCATCGCTAAAAAAAAGTAATAAGGAACCACACTAAGTAGCCCCCTTCATCAGGGCCACTACCACTCCTATCCTCTACATTGAATATCTATCTATCTATCTATCTCTCTATCTATCTACTGTATCTATCTATCTATCTATTTCTCTATCTACAGTATCTATCTATCTATTTATCTATCTATCAGTGCTAGAACTGGATCTGGCAGCATGTACACCTGAGCTGTGCTAGGAGGCATCTTCTCCACCAGCAGTAAGAGTTAAAATAATCTTTTCATAATGAGAATACATACTATTTTGGCAGCAGAGTCTCTCTGAAAGGTAGAGGATGGTAGGGCCACCACTAAGCATCAGGATAGGGCAACTTGCTAGATTAGGCTAAAGTCCCTCAACTAAAAGGGATTTGCGTCTGTGGTATACCACAGCCAATATATCATCTATCTATAGATTGTATCTATCTCTCTATCTATCTAATCTATTACCTATCTATCTATATGTCTATATATTATATATCATCTATCTATAGATTCTATCTATCTATTGATCAATAATCTAATTATTGATAGCATCTATTTATTTACCTATCGATCATATCTATCATCTATTGGTCGTATGTATTTTCTGTCTGTTATCTATCGATTAAATCATTTCTATCATCTATCAATCATCGCTATCTATCCTATCATCTAGTTATTGATTATCTATGTATCTCTCTATCTGTTATCTATCTATCTATTGTATCTATTTAATCTATCTATCTATCTATCTATTGTATCTATTTAATCTATCTATCTATCTATCTATCTATTGTATCTTTTTAATCTATCTATCTATCTATCTATCTATCTATCTATCGTATCTATCTATCTATCGTATCTATCTATCTATTTACCTGTCTATTATCTATCTATATATCTGTTATCTATCATCTGTAGATCATATATATTTTATCTATCTATAATCTATTCTATCTGTCTAGTCAAATATCTGTGAATTGACTCTCCATAAAGCTGATTGATGCTACTGCTCCTCGGGCCGGATCCATTTATTTCTCCATGCTGACACCATACATCTGTCCCCTATAACTGTTATTATAAGATGGATCTTCTCACTTATGATTCATGGAAATAAGGGGCTGGCGGTGAAGTTTAGGGGTTAATTTTGCACAATAATGGTGGTATTACCTCTTAGACATAATACAGACAAATGTGAACCCTATTAGGATTAGGGGAGAGGTTGGTAACGTTATAGGGTCAATGCGAGGGGAGTTAGCAAGAGACAGGCCTTAATTCAGATCAGATGCACAGCTGGAATATGAAAGAACGTGTGTGTCTCTATTATACGGGGCCACTGCAGGTATCGGAAGGGGACAGCACCAGAAGACTATGCCTGCTTATTATAGGTGCCTCACAGGGGCAGTAAATTAATTAGTATATATATTCCGTGTGTGTTTTGCGGATCCGCAAAACACAGACAGCGGCAATGTGCTTTCCACATTTTGTGCACCGCACATCGCCGGCACTAATAGAATATGCCTATTCTTGTCCGCTATTGCGGACAAGAATAGGACATGTTCTATTTTTTTCGGGATCAGAATTGCGGACCCGTCGTGCGGCCCCATAGAAATGAATGGGTCCGCAATTCCGTTCCGCAAAATGTGGAACGAAATTGCGGACGTGTGAATGGACCCTTAGAGGCAGATTTATAAAAACTGTGTAAAGGAGAAGATGTTCTTGTTTCCCATAGCAACCAATCACAACGCAGCTTTTATTTGTCCAGAGCAGAATACAAAGTGAAAGCTGTGCTGTGATTGGTTGCTATGGGCAACAATGATAGTTTTTGTTGTGCACAGTAGGGGGAGATTTATCAAAAGTGGCGCAAAGGGAAACTGGCTTAGTTGCCCATAGCAACCCATCAGTTAGATTTTTTCATTGATCTGAAAAATGAAAGGTGGAGAAAGGGAAAAAGAGAGAGAAAGAGACTTTTCCAGGCAATCAGAGCATTTTCTGAATAAATTCAACACGATTCGAATCAGACGGTCGATTCGGCCAAACAAGATTCAAAGAAATTTGCTCACCTAAATTGTCATCCTATATTGTCCCCAATGGAGAATCACAATCCAATCTTAAAGGGGTATTCCAATTACTACATGTTATTGTCTATCCACTAGGACAACTGTAAGATGTAGTTGCAAACAGTCCCTAGTCCCTAATTTTCAGAGACAGTGCGGGCCTGGGCCAAAATAGGTGGGCTTATGTAACCCCCACCCATAAGTGGTCAATCCTGGGAAGGTTTGGGGCATTTCTGGGTTGAGGCTTACATGCGGTGGTCCAACTACTGGGACTGTCACCAGAAGCAAGAATGAAGTTCATTTTCATGGAGCAAGCATGCCCACTACTGCTCCATTCAAGCTCTATGGAGTAAAGAAGAGAGCTGTGCTGTACTCAGCTATCTCCAACAGTCCCATAGAGATAAATGGAGCAGCTGTGCTCATGCTCGACCATCACTCCATTCATAAAACCATTGATCAAACTGGTGTAAAGTAGAACTGGCTTAGTTGCCCATAGCAACCAATCAGATTCCACCTTTCATTTTGGACAGCTCCTTTGGAAAATGAAAGGAGGAATCTGATTGGTTGCTATGGGCAACTAAGCCAGTTCTACTTTACACCAGTTTGATGAATGTGCAATGGCCAGGATACGGGTGGTTAATGTTCTGTATTTGTCGTGACGCCTATTGCAGCGTGCGCAGGGTACTACCCCAGGGCCCTTCCAAGGTGTTATAACGCACGTCCCAGATTAAGAATGCCAGAGTGGTGTAATGGCCTATAATGTCTCTATAGGGTAGTGGGAATTGTGTCACGGAGTCTCCTACCTGGGTACAGCTATACTCCTGGCTCACTTGCAATAAATTTGAGTCTAGTGATAGTAGGTGTAATAGAGGAATTTTGCCAAATAAATTATGTCCAGACCTTTAGATGAACTTCAAACGTTCTGCTTTGTGGGGACAGACTAGCTGAGGAGGAATGGCTTCTCCTAGGTCTCTGGACTTAAATCACAGATTCTCAGGGGATGCTTTCTTCCTGGAATTCTGGAGGTTGCCTGTAGTTTTCTGCTTCTTCATCCAGCTGAGGCTAAAGGTGCCCAGACTGGGAATATGATCAAGTCTCAGCTGAGACAAGATCCTCGCTGTCTTCCCAATGCAGGGGATCTCCTCACACACACACACACACTACCCCTAGCTGGGGGTGGGCTACACTAACTCTAACTTCCTTCTCCACCCATGCTGCAGGATGTGGGAACAGTCCACACCTCTCACAGAGGGGGAGCTAAACTGGAATAATCCATTCCAGCCTAGATTGATTAAACTGGGACTTGTACCTTGCCAAAGTTGCTGCCACCTGCTGGTGAACCTGGAAAATTACAGGAACAATTGTGTTTAACATGGTTTTAGATGCACATTTGTGAATGATATAATATAAATTACATCAGATGACAATATAAAGGCTCTTAACAGATAGTAGCGGGGTGGAGACGTGTAGTAACACAACTTTGGGGTGTTACAAATGACCCCCAGAATGTTCTAAATCTTTGCTCATTTATTGAAAAGGAAAAACTAAAATCTTCCATTGACCTAAGGATTCAGACCCTCTACTAAGGACATAGTAGAAGTGCCTTTGGTAGCGATTACAGTATGATCCCACAAGGTTTGCACATCTGGATTTGGGGACTTTCTTCCATTTTTCTCTGTAGATCCTCTCAAGCTCTGTCAAGTTGTATGGGGACTGTTGGTGGGCGACCATTTTCAGGTCTGTCCAGAGATGTTTAATTGGGTTCAAGTCAGGGCTCTGGCTGGGCCACTCAAGGACATTCACAGAGTTGTCGCTAAGGTGCTCCTGTGTTGTCTTGGCAGTGTGCTTAGGGTCATTCTCTTGTTGGAAGATGAACCTTCTAAGGATTCAGACCCTATACTCAGGACATAGTAGAAGTGCCTTTGGTAGCGATTACAGCCTCTAGTCTTTTTGGGTATGATCCCACAAGGTTTGCACATCTGGATTTGGGGACTTTCTTCCATTCTTCTCTGTAGATCCTCTCAAGCTCTGTCAAGTTGTATGGGGACTGTTGGTGGACGACCATTTTCAGGTCTGTTCAGAGATGTTTAATTGGGTTCAAGTCAGGGCTCTGGCTGGGCCACTCAAGGACATTCATAGAGTTGTCGCTAAGGTGCTCCTGTGTTGTCTTGGCAGTGTGCTTAGGGTCATTCTCTTGTTGGAAGCGGAACCTTCAGCCCTGTCTGAGGTCCAGAGCATCAGGTTTTCATTAAGAATATCTTTGTATTTTGCTCCATTCAACTTTCCCTCACCCCTGACCAGTTTCCCTGTCCCAGCTGCTCTGAAAAACACCCCATAGCATAATTCTGCCACCAGCATGCTTCACTGTAGGGATGGTATTGGGCAGGTGGTCAGCAGTGCCTGGTTTTCTCCAAACATGACTCTTAGAAACTAGGCCAAAAAGTTAAATTTTGATTTTGTCAGACCAGAGAATCTTGTTTCTCACAAACTTTCATGTGTCTTTTACTGAGGAGGTTTTTTTCCTGTCCACTCTGCCAAAAAGCACAGATTGATGGAGTGCTGCAGTGATTTTTCTGCCCGAGAATCTGCATTTTTTCTGAGGTGTGCACGTAGCCTAGGGCCACCTGCCCACGTTGCAGATTAAGCACATTTTTCCGTGAGGATTCTCATGCGGAAAAATCGCACCTAAGGGCTCATGCGCACGACCATATATATTTTGCGGTCCGCAAAACACAGATCCACAAAAAATATGGATGTCGTCCATGTGCATTCCGTATGTTGCGTAAAACGTAGCTTAGCTGGCCCCTAATAGAACAGTACTATCCTTGTCTGGTATGCGGACAATAATAGGACACGTTCTATTTTTTTGCGTAAACGGACATGCGGACATACAAAAACGGAATGTACACGGAAAGAAAATAAGTTCATGTGCATGAGCCCTAATACAGTACCAGCAAAGGGAATGAGATTAGACAAACCTGAATACACTTTGCTTTTTTTCCATGCAGAAATTGACCTGCTGTGTAAATATTGAAATCCACAGCATGTCAATTTTTTATGCAATATTTTGTGCAGATTTAACCCTTTCCACACATGAGGTTTTTAGTGCTGAAACGCACAGAAAACCGCACGGAAAATCTGAGCGGACCTGAGGGAGTTCTGACCTGAGATGCGCCGAGTTGTCATTCAGGAGTCTGGGAAAGCTGTATAATCCTTCCCATACAAGGTCATTAAACTATGAAAGCATTTCCAGACTGGAGCAGAAGGGGAAGCACTTCCTCTGTGCTCGTATTTTTCCCTCTGAATGAACTATGCTACTTTGGACTTGTGCGGTTACCTCTTACAAGAAGATGGATGCTGTCAGATCACAGAGAATGAGTAATTTCCCCCTCTTTGACCCAGTTTATTTTCATGGAGAAGGGGGCTAAGTGCAATAAATTTTAAGAGTTTCTAAGAAAAAAGGAAGAAATAAAAAAATAAAAAAAAATAAAAAAGACTACTCTGGACAAAGAACTGAAAATCCACTTTACAGACTGGGTAACCAGCGGCGGGATTGTGATAGTCTCCAGGCACCACATTAGGAGTTTATCAGATCATGTAATAGGTGACCACACAGTAGGGTATGTATGCATCTGGACATGGCTTTCAGAAATCCATGCACAAGCTACAGAACCATCGCCATGTGCACTGGACCAGATGGGAGGCATGACGGGAGACGATGGGAGAGGTAGTATTGTGAGGATGGTGATGTTAATGTGGCGGCACAGTCTTTGAATAGTTCCAAACATTGCTGAGGCCGAATTACTGGGTCAACTCCAGGAGCTCCCTGCAGAGCTTCATTTTCAAATAAACTGCTCTATGCTTCCCAATTAAGCCAAGGATAGAGGTATAATAGTCTATTGTTTGTTCGTGACGCCAATTGCAGCGTGCGCAGGGTATTGTCACAGGGCCCTTTAAAGATGTTGTAACTCACGCCCAAGGTTAGGAATGCCAGAGTGGTGTAATGTCTCTGTATGGTAGTAGTAATGGTGTCAACGGTGTCACCTACCTGTATACAGCTGGACTCCTGGATCCTGGCTCACTTGCAATAAATTGAGTGTGGTGCTAGTAGGAGTAATAGAGGAATTTGCAGCAGAAATTGAGTTCCAGACCTTTAGATGCAATTCAAACTTGTCTTAACTGAGGGTAACTTTCATTCGAGCAAGATACAGCTTTAGTCTTTGGTCCCAGCAGGTATTGGCAATGGTTGGCAGGAATTTATCTTCTGCTCTCTCATGTACCTGGAGCTTGCAGGAAAGGATGTCTGCCTCGTAGCTCTATACTGTGGCAGGAATTTGGCTTCTGCACTTTCTATCTTCTGCTGTCTGGGGACTAACTAGCTGAGGAGGAATATGGCTTCTCCTGGGTCTCTGGACTTTACTCACAGATATATTCTCAGAGGATGCTTTCTTCCTGGAAGTGGAGCTTGTCTGCTTGCTTCTTCCAGCTGAGGCTGCAGGGCTCAGGCTAGGGATGATGATCAATGTCTCAGCCGAGACAAGATCCTGGTTTGGTTCCCTATATCTGGGAGCTCCTAGCATGCCCACCCTACCCCTAGCAGGGGGTGGGCTACACTAACTCTAACTTCCTTCCCTCACCAGGCTGCAGGATGTGGGCACAGCCCACTCTGCTCACAGAGGGGGGAGGAGCTAAACTGGAATGAACTATTCCAGATTAGAAACACTAAACTAAACCTAAGTCCCTGCAGAACATTGCTGCCACCTGCTGGTGAACATGGAAATTACAGCAATATACATTTAACAAGGTTTACAATGCACAGTTGTGAGGATATAAGATCAAATGACAAAGTTAATGCTCTTAGGAGATTGTAGCGGGGTAAAAGAGTTTTGTAACACAACTCTGGGGTGTTACAACTGCAGTTGTCCCCCATCCACAGCGATACTGAGAACAGGGCTTCCTTTTCCCTATCCTGATGAAACGGTAGGTCAAGTTGTTCCCGTGCTGAAATGACCTTTTAGGGGTTGTCCATCTATTCATTTCCATTTGGCTTATGAGGACAAATAGATGTCACAGAGAGGGACCTCTCTCTATATAAGCCACAGCAGAGAGCTTCTGCAAAAGTGTATCGCCCTCTCTGGCGGACCCCGTGTGATTATGGTCATCCATTTATCTGCATAGGTGCTTTGTATTTCTACATTTATTATTCACAGTGGCAATCCTCACACGGATGTTACCTAGGGCCAGGCAGTGATCATAGGGTACACCCTTTATTCTCTCAGGGCACACCTTTATGTTGGGGCTCCTGCCTGATGGCAGTTGGGGTGCCTTAGTGGTATGGGTGCAAGCCAGGAGATGTAGGAGCTGTGGACAACGAATTGTGCTGGGGTCAGTAACCAGACCAGTTGTAGAAAATAAATGTCTCTCTTTACTAAAGTACAAATCAGGAGTTGTAGTGCATCCAACGGTATCATCCAACGACATCAAAACACAGTTCCAAATAATTCACAGTTCAAATCTTTCCAGATAACAATGTATGGATATAGGCCAGGATGGGGGTTGTAGTACACCTTCTCTCTATCGCTCCAAAGTCACTTTCTGTAAAATTTAAAGGGGTTCTGTACCTCTATCTTATTGATGATCTATTCTCTGGATAGATCATCAGCATCTGATCAGCAGTGGTCCGACACAGGACCCCCGCTGACCAGCTGTTTGTAAAGGTAGCAGTGCCTGCTGTTTTCCATAGGCCAGTGGAGTCACGACTATGTACATGGCCTGGGCACAGCTCAGCCCCACAGATCAGATGCTGATGATCTATCCAGAGGATGGATCACCAATAAGATAAAGGTACAGAACCCCTTTAAAGCTGGCAAAGTTATTCTTGCAATGGAGGCTGTATATTCCAGCTGAGGGGTACAGGATTAAGATATGACTGGCCAGGCTGCATCAAGGTGTTTTAGCAATGTCCTTCTCACTGCAGTAAAGTCTCCATCAGCCTTAAACAGCAAATACCTTACTGACTGACTCCAATGCTCGGCCATGCAGGTTCTGGACCTTTTAGTTCTTTCTTTCTCTCTGGAGTATTGTGAAGTAAAGATGGATTTCTCGGAGTTCTCTTAGAGATGGTAGTTTTCTGGAGCTTAGTCCTAGTTCCTTGAGGAGTGAGCATATGTAGCTCCCTCTCACTTCCTCAGCTAACACACTACAACTTAAACAAGAGGCGGACCTAAGTCCATCTCCTAGCTTCCCATAGGGGCAGAGTGAACATAATTAACCCCAACTGATCCATACAGAGATATGATGGTGTACTATAAGGCATTAACATATTAAATTGCATCACATAACAGTTTGCAAGTAATCTATCTGGGTTACTGCAATAGCAGCAAGAGATTGAAGAAGCCGGACCAGTGATGATCAGACGATCAGGATGATCCAATTTAAGGCTAGTTTCAGACTGTAAACATTTATGCATCTGATTATGGCTGCAGGTCTTGGCCTGACCATGGATCAAATGACCCAAACTGAGAGCATTTATAGATCTCTATGAGAATTGTCCCATCCTAGAGGATTGTCCAGACTGGATACAATTGGAGCAAACCCTCAGCTGAAAGCAGCACTAGGTCAGACAGGCTTTTAAACATAGAGAGTGATTGAACAAAAAAATGCAGGGGTGCACCTAGCCTTTCTGCTGCCTGAGGCAAAAACTGAAATGGAGCCCCCATGTCACAACCAGACATCTGAGAAGCTCTGACAGATGCCTTTCAGAACCTCCTCCTTGAGCTTTCTTTGTTTTGGTTTTCAGTTCCTCATCTCGTTAGCCTCTCTCAGCTTTCATGTAGTTGGACTGATTGCATCCCTTTAAATTCCTCCCCATAATGCATTAGTGTGCGGTTTATACAACTTCCTAGGGTGTGTGTGCATGCTGATCCTATTTCCCAGTCTTCTACAAGATAAGTGTTGTACATTCATTTGTACATTCATTTGTTCGTTCATTCAATTTTCTGTTTGTGGGTTCCCAGGTGACCCTGACTCCCTCCGTGTCTAGTGGTGTAGGGAGCCGGTGGTCGTGTCCCCTCACTATTGTAGGGTGTTCAGGTGTTATATAGTCGAGGTACGAGGATATGCGATCATCCACCATTGGGGTGTTCGCATAGGCTGAGCAGTCAGGGAGAGAGCCAGGTCTGATGCAGGGGTCTCCCTTTTGTTCCTTAGTTTTGGATCCAGTGAGTCATATATTCATTTTGCATTGTCTTGTTTCCTGTACACCTTCCGTGACACCCCAATGCCAATTTCTTAACCGAACCCTTTACCTCCAGCCCTACTGTTAAAGACATATTTGAAAAACATTACATACAGTACAGCGCTAAAAAACATACAGGGTAATGCGGCACCACATACTGTGCTTCCCAATACTATACTGCAGTAACAGATAATCCCCCTTCTGCTGTCCCTACCTGGTGCTGCCTGAGGCAATCGCCTCACCTCGCCTCATTGGTGGTGCACCCCTGATAAAATGCATTATAAATCCACATAATTGCCATTCTATGCTAATTAAAGTTTATTTACATAAATCTAGAAACCCCATTAAATCCTGTTATATTCATTAATCCACTTCTTCCACAGGTGGCTTCACAACTGCTCAATTTCAGCCTCTCTGCCCGGACCCCAGTGAATATTTATTGGAGTCTCTCTGACGGCCGCCTCTCTCTCATCTCATATATCCATTTATTATCCTCCCTGATAATGCCAAGCTTTGTGTTCTGCTATTGTCAGTTATAATTCTGTCAGTAACTCAATTCCTGGTGTCTCAAACAACTCATCAGCTCTCTGGGAGGAGATGTTCTGCTCGTGGAATTTTAGCCCTCGGGAACATTGTGCAGTTTATTCCCCCTTTATCTTGAAATATATATTTTTTTTTTCGTCACAATTCAACAGTTATGAAGTTTCGGGAAAAAATTGTACTGTGACAGTCTGTAGTTTTAGGTTTCTATAGTCTATATATGAATAACATTTTTTTTTTCAAAATTGGTGTTTGGGTCGCTTAATAATAAGCTATCTACAGTATATGTCATTTATTGATAATTTATATTCTGTCCAGATATTGTAATTATATAATGGTAAAAATTATAATAATAATAATAAAAAAAAATATGCATACATAAATAGATAAATAATTAATTTATTCTATGTCTCAATACAAAATGCATTTACAGGATGGCCCATGAAAAAGTAGCCCGCCTCCAGCGATAGTATGACAAGATGAACGAGCAAGTGGATTGTTTTTTAATTACCCACAAGTCACAAAAAAATGAAAGTGGTTCCCATTCACATCTCTGCATCCTTGGGCACATCGGATTATGTAGGCTGATACTGCTTGTGATGGTGCGGATAGTGTTTGTGATGTTTTCCTTGAGTTCATCCAGTGGATGTAGATTGTTAGAATACATTTTCCGTTTTACAGTTTTTTTTGCTTTATAAGATCCAAATATTTTTCATCAGATCTCCATATCAAAGCTTCAGATCACACCCCCATATCAAATCCTCAGATCAGACCCCCATATCAAATCCTCAGATCAGACCCCCATATCAAATCCTCAGATCAGACCTCCATATCAAAGCCTCAGATCACACCCCCATATCAAATCCTCAGATCAGACCCCCATATCAAATCCTTAGATCAGACCCCCATATCAAATCCTCAGATCAGACCCCCATATCAAAGCCTCAGATCAGACTCCCATATCAAAGCCTCAGATCAGACCCCCATATCAAAGCCTCAGATCAGACCCCCATATCAAAGCCTCAGATCAGACCCCCATATCAAAGCCTCAGATCAGACCCCCATATCAAAGCCTCAGATCTGACCCCCAAGACATTACATCAGACCCCCATACATTGAGGACATTACATCAGACCCCTATATCAGGACATAACATGAGATTTTCATATCAGACCCTCATCAGAATCCCATCAGACCTTCATCGGACCTCATATCAGCCCTCTATTTCAGACCCCAATACTAGACCCCCATCAGAAAACATTGGTCTTAATAAATATATATATATATAATATAAAGCTGAGTGTGTGTATGTGTGTCTGCTAAAGGAATCCGCACCGTCACATTTACAATCACGACCAGGTCTCAGCTCTCTAGCACATACCATTCCTGAGAAATTCCCCAAAAATGCATTAGCCAATAGAAGCCTGGTCACATGACCCTTATCAGCCAATAGAAACTCGCAGGCCCTTAGTCTCTACATACACACAGTTTTACACAAGTTTCCATAACAACCCAGCCATTTTTATTCACTGCTGTAGGTCAGCTTTAAAGGGGCAGGGCGCTGTGGATGACACTGTTAAGGGAGCGGAGTGCTATGGACGTCACAATTAAGGGGGCAGGTATCCCTGTGTCCATCCAGGCCCTGCGCCGGACGGAGGACAGGGAGTTTGAAAGCCGGACTGTCCGGCCTAAAACCGGACCTATGGCCACCCTAGGGGCAGACTGCTGTGCAGGTCACAGTTAAGGAGATGGCCTGCTAGGGAGGTCAGTCTTAAGGGGCAGATTGCTGTAGAGGCCACTGTTAAAGGGATTATGTCACCAGGTTTCACCCCCTCCAGAAAAAAATATGGTTATGTTAAGGGAGCTTTAACCATTCCTAATGTGGTCTTATAAATGTAATCTGTAGGCTCATTTTGCTAAAAATACGCTATTACTAACCTTTCATTCATAAAAATAAGGTGCCCAAGGGGATGTAAATGGCTCCAAGCTGCCGCCCGCACCCGCCGCCGTTCGTGCCCAGCGCCGCCTCATAATCTTCTGTGACGCCTCCCGCTCTCTCCCTCCCTCCCTCCCCCCTCCTCCTGCTGTAAGATTGCTGTGACGCCTCCTGCTCTCTCTCCCTCCCTCCCTCCCCCTCCTCCTGCTGTAAGATTGCTGTGACGCCTCCCGCTCTCCCTCCCTCCCCCCTTCTCCTGCTGTAACATCGCAATGTTACAGCAGGAGGAGGGGGGAGGGAGAGAGAGCAGGAGGCGTCACAGCAATCTTACAGCAGGAGGAGGGGGAGGGAGGGAGGGAGGGAGAGAGAGAGAGCAGGAGGCGTCACAGAAGATTATGAGGCGGCGCTGGGCACGAACGGCGGCGGGTGCGGGCGGCAGCTTGGAGCCATTGGGCACCTTATTTTTATGAATGACAGGTTAGTAATAGCGTATTTTTAGCAAAATGAGCCTACAGATTACATTTATAAGACCACATTAGGAATGGTTAAAGCTCCCTGAACATAACCATATTTTTATCTGGAGGGGGTGAAACCTGGTGACAGAATCCCTTTAAGGGGACGGGGTGTTGTGGAAATCACTGTTAAGGAGATGGGGTACTGTGGAGGTCACTAATAAAGGGGTTGCCACTGTGGAGGTCACTTTTAAAGGGGCAGGCTGCTGTGGAGGTCACTGTTAAGGGGGCAGGAGGCTGTGGAGGTTACTGTTAAAGGGGAGAGCGCTGTGGAGGTCTCTGTTAAGGGGGCAGGGAATGGTGGAGGTCACAGTTAAGGGGATGGTCCGCTATGGAGCACAGTGTAAAGGGGCGGGGTGCTGTAGAGGTCACTGTTAAGGGGGCAAGGTGTTGTGGAGGTCACATTTTAAGGGAACGGAGCTCTGTGGAGGTCACTGTTAACGAGACAGGGTACTGTGGAGGTCACTAATAAAGGGACGGCTGCTGTGGAGGTCACTGTTAAAGGGAAGGGCCCTGTGTATGTTAGTGTTAAGGGGGCAGGCCGCTGTGGAGTTCACTGTTAAAGGGGCGGGGTGCTGTAGAGGTCACTGTTATAGTGGAGACTGTCGATATCTTTTAACAACACACACAAACATTAAATAAAAAAGATGAAATATTCACGTGCAAAGCCGGGTCCTTCTGCTAGTATATATATATATATATTTTGCATAGAGACATAGTTCACACTAATCAATCTTTGGTGCTATAAAACTACAACTCCCAGCCTGCACACTTGCTCGGCTATTCTCATAACTTCCATAGAAGTGAATGGGGGATGCTGGGAATTGCACTTTCAAAACAGCTGTGGTACCAAAGGTTGCTGATCCCTGCTTTGGAAGAACATATTTGTCAGCAACCAGGCTTTGTGTGCCTTTATTAACATGCAAAGCACCTGTAAAAGCCTAAACTTTCAATCACATGTCCTTTACTGAAACACCTTTAGAAGAACCTACAAGAATGAGTCATTAACACAGAGGTTCATTCACTTTTCTCACAAAGAGTTGAAGCTGGTCAGTTTGACAACTTACATTTATTACATACCAGCCATCCAAACGAAAGCACACCCACAAAAAAAGGATCTTCTTCAGTGACTGTCTCTGCTTCGTAGAGGCCCATAACCCATCACAGTCCAAGTAGTGTTAGACTGGGGTTTCTTGCTCCCACCAAAGTACGTTATTCTTAGGACCATCCTCAATTTAGAGACCTTTGTTTATAGCATTGGCAACTTTCTAGTTATCACTCCACAAGCAGAACAAACCCTCAATAAGATGTGATTGAATAGCTATAACCCATAAACTACACACTGAAGTGATAGGAGATTGCCTTAAAAAAACGAGTTCCACATGGGGGTGGATTTGGCTAGACCTTTGGGATCAATTTTGCCAAGCCCTTCACATTGAAAATGCACCAGAATTCACTCCAAAAACATTTTGCTCCAAAAAGGTGATGTAGATGGTCTGTGCCAGATTTATTAAAGGGGTTGTCCAAGTTATTTTTATTGATCCTCAGAATCGGTCTTCCATATCAGATGGGCACCCCCACCGATTAGCTGGTTGAAGAGAAGGCCGCGCGCCGTGCCAGCATCGGCTTCTCTTCATTGTTTACTTGCTCACCGTTAAAACAGCAGCGAGCAGATGTATTTACACTTAAGCCGTCCCTTTCACGTCTATGGGATGGCTCCTTCCTATACACTTGAATGGAAGGAGTCGTCCCATTGAAGTGAATGGGACGGCTGAGATGTAATTACACCTGCTCACCACTGCGGTTGGGAAGGCGAGCAGGTAAACAATGAAGAGAAGGCTGATCTGATATTGATGACGTATCCCGAGGATAAAAATATTTTGGACAGCCCCCTTAAGCGCTTTCTACACATACCTTATGAGTTTAGAAAAGTGTCTTGAAAAAGAGGTCCCACTGACACCAAAATTATAAAAGGCTTTTTCTGAGTGTTTAATATTAATCAACTATCTGCAGGACATTAGATTGGTGGGGTCCATTCCCTGCCGATTGATGTGGCCGTGGCCCTCTGGTGAGAGCTGCAGCCTCCTTGCAGCATACCTTATCATAGTGCTGTATATTTACATGGGACTGAAGTGCGCATAGGCCATATGACCAATGAATGTGACTAGAGATGAACGAATTTCTTAAAAATTTGATTCCGCTGCTTCGCCGAAAAAAAAATAAATGGCTTCGTGACTAATTAATTCATCGCAAAATGCATTTTTTTGGAAGTAGCGGGTGCAATGACAGGGAGCTGCGATAGCGCCGCCCTCGTCTTTGTACCCCTCAGATGCTGCGTTCATACATGATAGCGGCATCTGAGTTTAAAAACGGTGTAAAATTAACAATAAAAAACAATTACATCAAACTTACCGCCTCCATTTGCTCGCGAAGGGCCGGCCGCCGCCATCTTGCTTGAAGATCTTGGCCGAAATCTAGTGCACCGCGAGATTACGTCATTACGCCGGCTGGCATAGTGATGTATGATGTCATCACGCCATAAGCCATCATGATGATGTAATCTCGCACCGCACGGGGTTTCGGCCGAGATCTTGAAGCAAGATGGAGGCTGGCGGACCGTCGCGAGCAAATGGAGGCGGTAAGTTAGAATTTTTTTGTTTTTTATACTATTTCAGGATAAATCGATTCGTTGACACGAAGCACGAGGAAATTCGGCTTCTAGGAGAATCAAATTTATCCTGTAATTCTGATCGAATTCCACTTCATGGGATTCGATTCGCTCATCTCTAAATGTGACATCACTGACCTAGGATGATCAGCGGTGGTGCCGGGTGTCGGACCCAGGCCGATCTGATCTTGATGACCTATTCTCAGCATTGGCCATCAATATCAAAATATCGGACAACTTCTTTAAATTAGTATTGAGAAAGCTTTCCTTTTGTTGGAAGAGTGAATCTGTATATCCTTTTTCCCAGGGAGCATTGCCTGGTCTACAAGATTCCCTACTCCAGCTCTGATGCTCTTCACAAGGATAAACAGTACCTAAATTATTAAAGGGATTTTCTCATAAAGAAAACCCCTGCCCATAGGCCTTTTCATACAGAGGGGTGCCCAACTTGGGACTCTTTTCTATGAACCTGGATGTCAACCTTCTATATAAAAGTAGCTCCTGCAACGGGTGGCCGCGCCCCAGGGCCCTCTATGTCACATCCCAGGTGTAGGAAATGCTGAGTGGTATAGTGTGGCCTACCTGTTTCTTTATGTGTCACGGTGCTCCTACCTGGATACGGCTGGACCCCAGGCTTTGGCTACGAAGCAATAAATAGGGGGAATAATTGAGGGATTGGAAAGACCTTGAGATGAAGGTCAATGGCGGCTTTACTTTGAATAAATGTTTCTTCAAACAGTTTACAGGCTTTGTCTTGGTGCCAGCAGGCTTTAGCATTAAACTGGCAGGCAACCTCAACTCTGCTCTATCCTTCTCTCACTCTGCTGTACTGACAAGCTGACTTGGTTACTTGGCTTCTTCTTCATGCTGAACTTCACTTTTTAGTCAGACTTATGTTTCAGCCGAGGAACTAATCTCCTGGCTCCTGAGGCTTTTATGCTTCAGCCTCCATGGCCAGCAAAGCTTAAGGTGCTCTGGCTGGCATGGGCACATCCAGCAGAGACGTGCCCCTGCACACCCTTCCCCTTGCAGGGGGTAAGCTAGACTAAGGCCTAGTTCACACGACTGTATGGCTTTTATTGTTTTTTGCGGTCCGTTTTTCACGGATCCGTTGTTCCGTTTTTGAGTTCGGTTGTGTTTCCGTTTCCTTTCCGTTTTTCCATATGCCATGTACAGTATACAGTAATTACATAGAAAAAATTGGGCTGGCCATAACATTTTCTATAGATGGTTCAGAAAAAACGGAACGGAAACGGAAGACATACGGATGCATTTCCGTATGTGTTCCTTTTTTTTGCGGACCCATTGACTTGAATGGAGCCACGACCCGTGATTTACGGCCAAATATAGGACAAGCTCTATCTTTCAACGGAACGGAAAAACTGAAATACGGAAACGGAATGCATACGGAACACATTCCGTTTTTTTTGCGGAACCATTGAAATGAATGGTTCCGTATACAGACCGTATACGGAACACAAAAAAACGGCCCGTACAAACGTTCGTGTGAACTAGGCCTAACTCTAACTGGTCCCCACCCTTCCTGCAGGAAGTAGGACTAGCCCACTTCTCTCCAGAGGGGGGTTAGAATGGATTGGAATGCTCTATTCTACCTGCATACAGCTCTGCCGTGTTTGCTGTCACCTGCTGGTGAACCAGGCTCATTACATGAACATAACAGTTACATAAAGATATTGGGAATGCACAGTGTGGAGGAGCTGAGCAAAATACATAAGATGATGTTTGTTAGCCCATTAGAGATAGTAGCAGGGTGCAGGAGTGGTAACACCACTCTGGGGTGTTGCACTCCCTTTCTGGTGGACCTTAGCTACCATGTAATGTTACATTTCACCTGTAATGGCTGCTTTAAGAGAAATGTGTGGCCAAATGCTGCTTAACCAGGCGCTAAAAGCTGATCACAGGGGGTTTGAGAAGCCATCTTTGTTTTAAAAAGAGTTGAGACAGATATACTGTGTACTCCAAACATTACATATTCACATATCTATAGCAAACTTACCCTGGAATAGGCCAGAGGATGATAATACATAGTGAACATCTCCATCCAGGATGTCCTCTGGGACCGCTGCTCCAGGCGGCCATGTGTTGCCATGGCGATATCCAATATTTTACAACCTTATATGCCCAGACTTTTCAAAGCCTAAGCTGCGTTTCTATGGTAACATCTTATAATGTTCTAGCATCAGGTCTGTCAAACGCCAATGAATGTCTCTTTTTATTACATTACAGTGTAGTTTGCATACAGGGATGGATCATGTTTAACATGTATCTGACACCATGTTGAAGTGTCTGTGTACAGTAATCATTAGATTTTTTTTTCGAGTATGGTGTTTATATAACTGTAATGGGTATAAATAACCCGGTATCAAACAATATGAACCATGAAAAATATGGGGTTAAATGCCCAAGTGGACATAAAAGTTACTAGAGGAGACATACAAATAAGACATTAGACAAAGGGGGGAAATGGGAAAGAGGTTGCAGTTTCCCTTGAAGAGATTAGACATGTGGATCCCTAAATGACTTCGAGGAGCGAAAGGCTTCCCAGGGGCTCTACGGTTTCACATATCGTGAGATGTCTGCAGGTGTAATACTGATGAGGTCCTCCAGTCTCTGATACAAGGCGATTTCATCAAACCATTCCTCGGGTGAGGGAGGAGAGGTGGATTTCCAATGCCTGGGATTCACCGCTTTCGCCGCTTGTACCATATATTTTAGGAGGGATTTCCTCTATGCTGGGACATTCAGGACACAGTCGAACAGCAGTAGGGCCTTTGGAGAATCTTTGAACGGGGGCCCCCGTGATTTCCTTGATTGTTTTGTGGACAAAGTTCCAGAAAGGGCGTAGGCCGCTACAATTCCACCACACATGGATCATCGTGCCCTCCTCCGTGAGACACCTTCAGCAACGATCGGTCGGGAACCATTTGTGGAGTAACGCTGGTACTCTATACCATCCAGATATAATTTTGTAGCTCGTTTCTTGAGCTTTGGCAGAAATTGTTGATTTGTGCGATAGGAGGAAGCATTTGTTCCATTGGGCTGGGGTATAGTGATTACCCAGATCCCGCTCCCAGGCCTGACAATATGGAGGAAGGCATGAGGCTCATCGGTATATCAGCAGCCTGTACACAGAAGATATGGGATGTAGAACCGCTGAGGGAGAAACATACATCTGCTCAAACTCAGTGAGTTTTCGGGCTAGGGTGTGAGTCTTGCTTAAAGAGAGGTAGAAATACTGAAGCTGCAGATACTCAAAGGAGTTACGAGCTAATGGGGTTTCTAATATTTGGGACAGAGGTTTCAGTGTGGGGCCGGAGAGGACATGCCAGAACCTGATCGGGCGGGCTCTCGTGCCCTGAAGAAAGGGTCGGGATGAGTGTCCTGGAGGGAATCTGGGGTGGTCAGTTACCGGTACCAGAGGGCCTTTGGGGTCAATCAATGAAGTAGGTCGACCTATGGATACTAAGATTGCAAGAGTGTGATAGGCTGAGAAGGACAGCTATATGATGAAGTACATCCTTCATCATATGGGCTAACTTTTTTTTATATTTTAATAGTTTTCGCATGCGACGATGCCCATAATTTTGCTCTTTTTTTGTTCATTTTTGGGGAAAGTGGGGTGATTTTATGTTTTAAGTTTTTTTAATATTTTCAAAACTTTTTTAAATTACTTTTCATCAGATTGCAACTTATACAGAATAATGGAAATTGCTCCATTATTCTCTATAGAAATCACTATATCACAGTTTAGTGCTGCCACCTAGTGACCTGAACTGGGATATACTAACAATGAGCCTGGAAGCCTAGTACAGACTGCGGTTTTTAGAACAGGGTGCTTTCCCTGATCTCCGCTGGGGGAAGGTGCGTATGAGCTGGAATCCCACGCTTGAGTTTTTTAACACTCTCAGATGCCTTGGTGACATTTGACAAATGCCACAAGGGGGCCCACTGAGATTTATCGCCAAAGGGCCCACATTAACCTGGAGCCGGCCCTGCTGACATGGATCCAGAGATCTCCCCAGTCATTGCTCCAATTGCTCTACTAGATTATCTTCAGGCTGGTAGCTCAAAGGGAGTGTCCTTTTTCGCTGCAGCTCTCCCTCTATCACAGCTCAGGGGGCATGTCTCTTCTCTGGGATGCTACGTTTCTCCTTTCTGCTGCAGCTCTTTCCCTATCACAGCTCAATAGGTGGGACCTTTCTGCTATAGCTTTTTCCTTATCACAGCTCAGGTAGCATGTCCTCTCTCCTTCCTGCTACAGCTCTCTCCCTGTAATGATCACAGTTTCTAACAGTAGATCCAGCCAGTAGCGGTTGAAGGATGGAACTGAGCATGTGCATCCACCGATGCGAGGTAGACAGAGAAATAAGCAAAAGAACAAACAGCAGGTGGCGCTGTAGAGATCGTTTTTAGTCAATAGCTCAGTGGCTATGCTAAATTTTTAATTACATGCAATTGCAAAAGTATTCAGAACCAGGTGCTGGTTTCATGGGACAACCCCTTTAAGAATATGAAGAGTTACCTCGAAGTCCTGTAATCTGCATGAATGTTTTTATATGGTCACATGTCTTTTTTGTGACATCTTATATTCTTATAATTTACAGTTGGGGTCACTTTCCAAAAAACAAGAAGCTTTAGACAACATGCAGCTGAAAAAAGAATCTTGAGATCGTCAGGTATTCCTCGGAATGGTCCTGAAGAAGTCCATTCTTTCTCACCGTCCCACAGACTCGCATCCCTTCACGAGCCACCGATCGCTTTCAAGTCATAATTTTATCTTTCTTTTTTATTTTCATTTCAGGCTAGGAAGAATCTGTCCTTTCATGGAGGGCACGCAGTGTGACTCTTTAATTGGCTGCTTGGATAACAGTAATTTCAGGGGTAATCTTTAATAATTTGCAGTTTCTTAGGCATCCAGGGGAAACAAAGTCTTTTGTCTCATACTTGGCCCTGGCACATACCAATGAGGCTATCGTTTTACAGTTTCCTAATACCCTCCAGGATTTGGACTATAGCATGGGATGACATATTTGCTCAATTGGGTTCATTGGTTACAAAAAACAATTTTTTTTACTATTCAGTAGGATTATTTAGTTTCAGTTAAACGTCTCTTTTCTTGTTTTTTACATTTTTACAAATTTAGATTCCAACTCTGATATATCATGTAATGTTGCCATCTACATCATATGGCTTAAAAGGGGTTTTGAAGAATTTTCCATTCGGACAGGCAATCAACGTTGATCACTTGGTTTTCGACCCCTGGATCAGAAGTATGAACATAATGGCACTCCATGTGGCTGTGTCAGGTACTGCAGCCCTATATACAAAAAATGGCGTGGTGTCAAAAGGCAGGAAGTGCTCAACCCCATATGCAGTTGTGCATCTATACCCAGGGGAGCAGATCCTGCACTTGTGGCCCATTGCTAATGGCGATCCCCAGCAAAAATGTATACAGTGGAGGATGCCCGCGGCGGACCACAAGTACCACAAAAAGACATCCTACACAAGATAGAAAAATGTGTGGATGTAAATAGCTATATGAAAGAAACATTAATAAGGATGGTGCACTATTGTGGATGCAAACAAACAAGTCTGACTAAACCCTCAAACTGGTGTTAAAATTGAGAATTTAGCCAATATATCCTTATATGAAGGACGTATCTGAGCACGAGCACCGCGCCAAGGTATCTCAAGTAGGAAGGTGCATCCACAGTAGAAAATACAGACAAATCACTGTATGAGTGCTTGATACCAATGGACTATGTACGAAATACCTTATTTTTGGTGTCCCTGCCAGATTGCAACACTTTCTTGGCCTGCCCAGTCACCAGATTTATCTCCAGTGAGACATTTATGGGACCATCCTGGACGCCAGCTTCAACAACCTACAAGTGTGCAGGAGCTACAAGGCTAGCTACAACATCTGTAGGCAGTGGCGTACACACAATCCACGGGGCCCCGGTGCGAAACTGATCCATGGGCCCCCCCCCCCCCAAATCCGCTGCCGCGCGTGTATGCGCGCGCGCGCGTGTGTGTGTGTGTGTGTGTATGTATATATATATATATATATATATATATATACATATACACACATACTGTATATTACTATATACAAGAGGATGATATTCGGTATAACCCACGGTATTCCCACGTAAAACCAGCTCTGCTACATTATGTAGCAGTGCTGGTTTTGTCATGCATTTCTTTTGCCTTCATATAGTAAAATTCTTTATTGGCCTATCAATGGCTTTATAACTAACTCTGCTATATTTCTGTAGCCTACAACCTCTGACTGCCCAGTTGAAACTACTACACCCAACATATTCTGGCAGTAATAGTAAATGGATATTGGTGCAATTCTGAGCTACTAGTCTATATAATAAATATGTAGGCTACATATGTATTATATAGACTAGTCGCTCAGAATTGCACCATTATCCATTTACTATTACTGCCAGAATATGTTTGGTGTAGTAGTTTCAACTGGGCAGTCAGAGGTTGTAGGCTACAGAAATATAGCAGAGTTAGTTATAAAGCCATTGATAGGCCAATGAAGTATTTTACCATATGAAGGCAAAAGAAATGCATGACAAAACCAGCTCTGCTACATCCAAGCATATACTAGAAGCTCAATAGAAGTGCCTACACAAAAGAGCTGCACCCCAAGACAACAGAAAAAAAACCATTACTTCATAGCACAAGTCACCGGTCATAACTTTACATACATTGCCCAACTCTCAGCCCCCATCAGACCTCACTCTGAAAGCCGGACCGGCTTCTTTGCGCAGCGCTCTCCCTCTCCCTTTCTTTTCTGGCGCCTTCTCCCTGTCCCTGCATCTCAACGTCATGTCCGGCCCACCGCACTGCCGGCCGGGGAGGAGACTCAGGGGCAGGAGCGTACATAAAAATCACTGGGGCCCATAGCAGGAATCTAAATTGGGCCCCCATTCCCCTTTAATAGCCCCTCCCTTTGTTCCATGAACTATTCTTGCTGCTGCGTTTTATAATTTATGCCATCAGGGCCGGATTGGGATTACAAAACAGCCCTGGCACACAAAAGAGGTATAATAGATGCAGTGTGTACAGATGTATATTATATACAGCGGTGTACAGTCATATGAGGACGGCGGTATAATATATGCAGTGTGTACAGGTATATAGTATATTCCCTAGTGTTCTGATATGTGAGGTACAGGGTATAATATATGCAGTGTGTACAGGTATATAGTATATACAGCAGTGTACTGATATGTGAGGTACGGGGTATAAAATATGCAGTGTATACAGTATATACAGTAGTGTAATATGTGAGGTATAATAGATGCAGTGTGTACAGATATATAGTATATACAGCAGTGTACTGATATGTGAGGTACAGGGTATAATATATGCAGTGTGTACAGGTATATAGTATATACAGCAGTGTACTGATATGTTAGGTACGGGGTATAAAATATGCAGTATATACAGTAGTGTAATATGTGAGGTATAATAGATGCAGTGTGTACAGGTATATAGTAAATACAGCAGTGTATTGACACCTCGTACCTCACATATCAGTACACCGCTGTATATACTATATATCTGTACACACTGCATCTATTATACCTCATACCTCACATATATAGTATATACAGCAGTGTACTGATATCTGTACACACAGCATCTATTATACCTTATACCTCACATATCAGTACACTGCTGTATATACTATATATCTGTACACACTGCATCTATTATACCTCGTACCTCACATATATAGTATATACAGCAGTGTACTGATATCTCTACACACAGCATCTATTATACCTTGTACCTCACATATCAGTGCACTGCGGTATATACTATATATCTGTACACACTGCATCTATTATACCTCATACCTCACATATATAGTATATACAGCAGTGTACTGATATCTGTACACACAGCATCTATTATACCTTATACCTCACATATCAGTACACTGCTGTATATACTCTATACCTGTACACACTGCATCTATTATACCTCGTACCTCACATATAGTATATACAGCAGTGTACTGATATCTCTACACACAGCATCTATTATACCTTGTACCTCACATATCAGTGCACTGCGGTATATACTATATATCTGTACATATTGCATGTATAATACTGTGTAATATATGCAGTGTGTGTGTGTATGTGTGTATATATATATATATACACACAAACACACACACACACACACAGCAGTGTATTGATGTGAGACATAGAAGGTATAATACTGTAGCTGCAGTGTTTACAGATATATGTGGTCAGTTATACATTATGGTCACTGTGTGTGTGAGGTATATGAGGTAGTGGTCACTGTAAGGCTACTTTCACACCTGCGTTCAGGTGTCCGCTCGTGAGCTCCGTTTGAAGGGGCTCACAAGCGGCCCTGAACGCAGCCGTCTGGCCCTAATGCATTCTCAGTGGAGGCGGATCCACTGAGAATGCATCCGCCTGCCAGCGCTCAGCCTCCACCTCCGCTCAGTGAGCGGACACCTGAACGCTGCTTGCAGCGTTCGGGTGTCCGCCTGGCTGTGCGGAGGCGAGCGGATCCGTTCCGACTTACAATGTAAGTCAATGGGGACGGATCCGCTTGAAGATGACACCATATGGCTCAATCTTCAAGCGGATCCGTCCCCCATTGACTTTCAATGTAAAGTCTGAACGGATCCGCTCAGGCTGCTTTCACACTTAGAAAAATTTTCTAAGTTATAATGCAGACGGATCCGTTCTGAACGGACGCAAACGTCTGCATTATAGGAGCGGATCCGTTCAGAACGGATCCGATCGAACGCAGGTGTGAAAGTAGCCTGTCTGAAGTATTATATATGAGTGAGCAATGAGTAAAAACAGGGCATGGAGGGGGGGTAAATGATGAAAAGTGGAGGACCTCCTCTTACCACTCCAGTCCAGTCTGTATGAATTAACGCAGAGCTGATTGTGAACTTCTAATACTTGCTGTTAGGGGTTGAAGGACCTGGGATGATGTCATCACAGGTCCTGGCAGATATACCTTTGAAACCTAGGAACTACACCATTTTTGGTGCAGTTCCTTTGCTAGATTCTGCAGGACCTGTGATGTTGAATATGATGTCATCACAGGTCCTGGCAGATGCACTGTTCTAACCTGGGAACTACACTTTACACTGTGCAGTTCCCTTACAGGACCTCTGATGACATCATCAAAGGTCCTTTAGCTTTAGAAAGATAAATAGGAGCAATTAGGGGGCGGGGCCTCTCCTCCACTTCGGGGCCCCGTCTGCCTATATGGTAGGTAGCCACTGCTCAGGGGGAGGAGACTCAAGGGAGGGTAGGGCTGGTAGCAAGGAAACAACACTGGGGGGGCGGGCCCCGGGCCGGCCACCCGGGTTATACAGGCACAGCACTACTGCAGGGCGGGTCCACAGGCGGCCGGGGAGGAGACTTAGGGGGAGGAGACTCAAGGGAGGGTAGGGCTGGCAGCAGGGAAACTCAACACTGGGGGGCGGGCCCCGGCTGGCCGCCCGGGTTATACAGGCACAGTACTACTGCAGGGCGGGTCCACAGGCGGCCGGGCCCCCTGGAGTGCCGGGCCCGGTCGCAAGGGCGACCCCTGCGACCCCTGTATGTACGCCACTGTCTGTAGGCAAATGTGCCACAGGATACTATACAGATCCTGTATGCCTCCATGCCCAACCATGTCTCCTCTTGTATCCAGACCAGAGGTGGCCCAACATTGTCCTAGAGCCTCCTTTCAATTGCACATTTCCTTTTTTTCTTCTCATGTTTAGGTTTCCTGAAAAAAAGGTGCACCACAATAATATGTGACTGACCACACTGGCTAGACCCTCACTCTGATGTTAAAAGCTGAGACTTTAGCTAATATATACCAGTCAGGAACATATCGGAGCCCTGCACACCCCCTCAAGGTGTCTCAGTGTGGCGTGGGTCCTACCGCTAAACTACTTATCGTGTGTAAACACAGTCTAATAGGTGCCAAGGACCGACCCACAGCCAAACTCCTACCTACCTCCATAGTGAGATAACTAATGCAATGGGAGGGAGGAGGAGGCTGCGAGCCCCACCTATAACAGGCCATGAGACACAGGCTACCAGGTGCACCAGGATGTTACCAATGACAAGCATTGGCACATTCAATACATGTAAAGAGAAATCAGTGAGTAAAGTAGCCAGAGTAAAGGGGTACTCCTTCTCTCTGTCTTTCCAAAGTTTCTCTGCAGAACCTTCGGCTGGCAATGAGATTCTTGTAAGCATTCTGTAATTCCCAGGCTGAGGAGTACAGATTTAAGATACGGCTGGCCAAACCGTCTTAAAGTGTGGAAGGGTGTGCTGGCAACATTACTTCTGACAGCAGAAATGTCTATATGAGCCCTAAGCGAGCACTGTACCTTGCTGATCGATTCTAATGCATGGCCTTGCAGATTGTGGGCTTTCTAGTCCTTCTCTTTCTCTCTGGGACGCTATGGATAACTGTAACTGTCTCACAGATGATGGTTCTCTGAGGACTGAGGAGCAGGCACAGCTAGGCTCTCCTTAACTCTTAACTAGGGGTGGACCCAGGTATATCTCCTAGCAACCTAAAGGGGCTGGTTTAGTGACCTATTCATATAGTACTATTAAGTAGGTAAGCACACAAACCATAAATCTAAACATTTCACTTAACAACGCAACATCAGACCATTATTCAAATCAACCTTTTTTCAGTGACCCTGTCCTGGGGTACTGCATGTGGTGCTCATCATAGTGCGTCTTACTCGTTTTGTAAGACTCAGTTCATCCTTCATCTGAAAGAGGAGAATCCATAAATCATTTTGAGCCAATAACATCTGCAATCCTTTTTTTTATTATTGTGATATGGGCCCACCTTGCCTAAAGAGGCCCTCTGCAATTTCACAGGTGGCACCATTGTCCACCCTTAACATGAGGACTCATAGTCAACTGTATCTCCTCCAATTAGGGGAAGTCTCAGGAAGAGTCAGCTCGTATTTCTCAGCAACGCTCTGCTCGAAGCACTCAAAAACGCATTGATGTGTAATAGTAGGTTTTTTTTATAGTAAAGGTTTCTTTATTCCTTCATCAGGCGGTTAATCAACTAGAGGCCTATTGTAGTGATACGAGTAGAACTCCTTCATGGACCTGTAATACAGACACGTGTCGTCTTTCTCAAATCTTAACGTGGGGTCAACTCAATGTTCCATAAACATCACAGAACGAAATAAACCAGACAGAAAATAAACTCTAAATCCCTTCAAAGAAGACGGTAAACATTTTTGGGGGAAATGCAGTTCATCCTACCATCTACTGATGTCTACAGAAAGTCCTAAATATGTCTTGTGAAAGCCCAAACATGTGACATCTACATAACCTCAAACATCTTAATCCCGTCTAGCCGACATCTCTAGGAACGATTAGCTGGTAGATATTTGATCAAATTCAGTCATTTCTTAATATTTAAAATGCTCTGGTGATGTTGAAACGGTCACAGGGGGTGGAGGTGTATCAGCTTTATTAAATCTAATTTTTATTAAATCAAAATCCTTCTTGGCCTTGGCTACAGTTCTAAATTGTACCTACTCAGGCCAAAAAACATAGAAAGGCAATACAAAAGGCAGTGAATAGCATCAGTGTCTAGGGCTGATTTCTTCCGGTACTCTAAGGATGATGGTTTAAAGTGTCACTGTACCTTTAAACAAGTTTACTTAATTTAATAGGGAATGGTGTAATTAGCAAGTTTCTAAATCACTTCATTTTAAAAATCTGCCTGCATCCACCTGAAAAAAAGCTGTAAAGTCATGGCCACTAGAGGTCTCACTTCCACTTAATTTGTAGTTCACTGCTGGTTGTTAGGCTAGACATCTAGGATGTCTCCCTACTTATCAGCTTTCTGAGCTCCATAGAAGAAGAAAAAATATAGTGAGAAGTAAAGGAAGTGAGGTCACAGCAGTACAGTACTGGCAGATTCTATAGAAGAGAAACACCCACTGCTTGTGAGAGAAATGCATCTAGCTGTGCAGCTGAAACAAAGCTAAGAAAGACATTAGGGAAGCCCAAAAATGTCCCTTCATAGTGATAATTATACAATAAAGCACAGCCTTTTTTTTTTTTTTAAACTCAGGTACGCTTTTAACTATGGTCATATCAAATTTATGCTCTCTGTTTGGCAGATATGTGGTCTAGCTGGCTGTTACCACCACTGATTGGATAGTATTTATGCAGGGACACAGCCCCAACTGGAAAACCCATCTGGACCTACCAGTAATTTATTAAAAAATTCTATCAGGAATAATAGAAGAATGGCACAACATAGATGCTCCAGAATTGTTATTACATGGGGAATGCAAGTAGTTACTAAACCAGACCGCATGTACAAATACAGTGGAGGAGTTTAAGCATGCATGAGATAGGCATAAGGCCATCCTTCATATAAGATAGGGCCAGGGGCTATCCATAGTATTAAGTATATTGGGCAGACTAGATGGGCCAAATGGTTCTCATCTGCCGACACATTCTATGTTTCTATGCGTGTCAGGAGAGGTGACAGGTCGTCTTCAATGACTGTAACTTGTATTACTTTTTATCTTTTTGCTTAGTTCTCTATTTGACCTCAGTTGTTTCTGGTCTGGAAGCCCGTGTTAGGAAGACATGTTTACTTCTCTTATTTTAATATCTTCTAGCAAAGCATTGGTTAATAGCAAGCAGTAAAAGGCCGGTTCAATAGGAGGTCAAGTGAGGTCAGCGAATAATCTGAAAAGCCATTGAATAATTGAAAAGCTAATTTAGCGGTCACTCACGCGGCCGCCTGGTAATCGTGCATCACTTTTTTTTTAATGATATTTTAATTGCCTTCTTCAATGCGATCATCCAGTCCCATTGATCTGCTTTATTAACTGTGCATCAGTCTATTGATTACACATTGTTTTTGGGGGGTTAATAACAGGCACTTTTACTGGACTGGGACACTGAATCTGTCCTGACACTGAATTGTCAGTCCCAAAGGGGATCACGGCGACTTAATGACAACGACAGGTTAAAAAGGCTAACTGCAGGTGACACGGCCAAATTCAATTTATACAAGTTCTTTAAATAATACATTTCAGATTGTGACATTTTTACACCAAAGCTACAGCTAATTATAAACATTCATTTCTACTTTCCCTGCATAAATAATTCTATCTATCTAATATCTATCTAATATCTATCTATCTATCTATCTATCTAATATCCCTATATCTATCATCTATCTAATATCTCTCTATCTCTATATCTATCTAATATCTCTCTATCTCTATATCTATCTAATATCTCTCTCTCTCATATCTATCGTCTATCTAATATCTCTCTATCTCTATATCTATCTAATATCTCTCTATCTCTATATCTATCTAATATCTCTCTCTCTCATATCTATCGTCTATCTAATATCTCTCTATCTCTATATCTATCTAATATCTAATTTCTCTCTATCTATCTATCTAGTATCTATCTATTATCTATCTATCTATCTATCTATCTATCTAATATCCCTATATCTATCGTCTATCTAATATCTCTCTATCTATCTATCTCTCATATCTCTATATATTTCTATGTATCTGTGTATCTATCTATCTACCTATCTATTTTGTATCTATCTATCTATCTATCTATCTATCTATCAGTCTATCTATCTATCTATCTAATATCTCTCTATCTATCGTCTATCTAATATCTCTCTATCTATCTAATATCTATCTATCTATTATCTATCTATCTAATATCCCTATATCTATCTATCTATCTATCTAATATCTCTATATCTATCGTCTATCTAATATCTCTATATCTATCTATCTATCTATCTATCTAATATCTCTATATCTATCGTCTATCTAATATCTCTATATCTATCTATCTAATATCTCTATATCTATCTATCTATCTATCTAATATCTCTATATCTATCGTCTATCTAATATCTCTATATCTATCTATCTAATATCTCTATATCTATCTATCTATCTATCTAATATCTCTATATCTATCTATCTATTATCTATCTATTATCTATCTATCTTTCTATCTCTTTAATATCTCTATATCTATCTATCTATCTATCTATCTCTCTCTCTCATATCTCTATATATTTCTATGTATCTGTGTATCTATCTATCTACCTATCTATTTTTGTATCTATCTATCAGTCTATCTATCTATCTCTTTTTGGCAATCATTCCGTCCGTCTGTCATTCTGTCTTCCTTCCTTCTCAAATCTATTACGGTACATCATATGTCAACATATCTAACTACATCTTTGTCCATTACACATCTATCTATCTATCTATCTATCTATTATCTATCTATTATCTATCTATCTATCTATCTATATATCATCTATCTATCCTATGTTTCCTTCGTTCCTTATAGTTTTATGGAAAAATAGTCAGTAAAACGTGTATTTTATTCATGTAAATTCCTGTTCTTTCTATGCGTAGGAGTCACAGGGGCGGCTATCTGATTGACGGCTATCAGTGATCTATCTCTCTATCTATCTATATATCTATCCTATATTTTCATTATTTCCTTATAGTTTTACAGAAAAATATTGAGTAAAACTTGTATTTTACTCATGTAAATCCCTGTTCTGTCTATGCTTAGGAGCCATCAGTCACAGAGTAGGATCGCCCACGTGACTCCTAAGGGATTTACATGAATAAAATACAAGTTATCTTATATCCATCTCTACACCATGCCGCCTGTAGATTGCACTGCACTTTCATGGCGACAGGTTCCCCTTAATGTTTACATGTTTAGAACAAGGATGGATAAGAGGGGGTCGGGGGGTATAGTTAGTCAGGTATCGGTGCCCCACCATCTGGCCTGTTACCAGCTGCAGAGGATCTATAGTGAATACATTCAGCTGGTCTACTATTGGAAAAGAAACCATTCCTCATCGGATCTGCCTTCTCTTTGTAAATCTGCCAAAACTGGAAGATCTGAGTCACTTTGCCATTCTTCTGACATTACCTTCACACCTGCCAGCTATGACTATACACCTGCGTGTTCTAGCTCTGCTACATGCATGCTGCAGTGTGTCTCAGTTTATTGATACTCCGGTGATGCCGTCAATAACTGGCAGATGTGCCGTCCCCAGTGGCAGATGTGCCGTCCCCACGTATTAATTGATTTTTTATGCTTTAATAAACAAGTACAGGCAGTTTGCGGTTGTGTGTCCTGAATTAGCACTGACAACTGCACATCTTAAATCTCCATTCACATCCAGATTAACTGTGTCATCTCTTAACTACGTCACAGTAAAGAACCAATTTCCCTGGTGAAAAGGGGGCTTTAAAAGTATTTTATGCTTCCCAGAAATAGTGCCTCTCTTATCTATGGGCAGCATCTGCTTATTGCACTTCAATTGAGCTGTGCTGCAGTACCAAACTCAGCCTTTAGTTAATGGTGGCACTCTTTCTGAAAAAATATAGTTTTCTATGTAAAAGTGGTAGATCTGAGGGAAGCAGTTGATACAATCTCAGTATTTCCTGATCACTTTCTTTCCAGGCAGAATCATGATACTAATAGATGAATAGAACATATTAGGTGAGGTAGGTGGGGGTGACTGGTACAGATTTTGCATTGAAGTACAGGTGCTTCAAGTTTTATCCCCGGCAAAAACAATAGAGTTTTAAATAGAATATTATAATATATGTTGCACTTTGAATAATTAATAATATTTATATTGATGATAATAATAATAATAATTATTATTATTATTGGCTCTGGTCTGGGTTGTATGTAGTTTAGGTGGTCTGGAGTCCAAATTTTTGGAGTTTGGGATCTGATTTAGGGGGGTCTAGGCCTGAATTTTTTGATGGTGACCGTCCTGAGTCCATATTTATGCGGTCTGCCCATGGTTGGTATTTAGGGTGTTCTGGGTCTAAATTTATTTCACTGGTCTGCCCTAAGTATGTATTTAAATGGCCTGGTTTAGGGGGGTATGCATTTATTCAGAAGTCTGGTCTGGTCTCAGTTTGTTGGGGGTCTATATGTATTTACGGGATCTAGTCAGGAGTTTGTTCTGGGGACTACAATAGCTCAGGGGGTCTGAATTTATTTATCAGCTTGAGTCTGTATTTAGGGGGTCTGGTTTGGGTGTATGTATTTTCTTAAGGGGTTTGCTCTGGGACCTTTGCTTGGGGGAGTCTGGTTGAGTGACTATACTAGTTTAGGGGTTAGTACTTGTTTAGAAGGGTTTGTAGTTTGTATTTAATTCTGGGTTCTGAATTTATTTGTGTTGCCGTAGAGGCTGGGCTGCAAAAGACAAGGAGTCAAAAATGTCTCAGCAGAAAACTGTGCAGTTGTCAGGAGAAGTCGTCATGCTGATTTGGGCCGGAAGAAGAAGAAAAGCACAGAAAATGTCTACAATCAGAGACATTACCTTTGAATAGTGATGAGCAGGAGGTGCCATATTCGATTTCGCGATATTTCGCGAATATTCGTATGAATATTCGTGTTATATTCATCGAAATCGAATATTCGTAATTATTTTCAATTATCGCGAATAATATGCGATATAATTAATCGCGTATTGCGATTTTTCTTTTAATAGTATAATGCAACGTCCTTATGACTAATTGACTATGGCTAGGCTAATATGTGTATTTTACGAAATTTTGTTATATTGCTCTAACTTCATCTTTTAGAATATTACGAATATTCTAAAAGACGAAGTTAGAGCAATATTACAAAATTTCGTAATATACACATATGGACTGTAATTTAGCTAATATAGTGCTATTATCCTTTTTTTTCTCTATTTTTTTTTTGCCTCTTCTGAACTTAAGTTTGGTTAAATATATACACTATTAAAAAAATTACTATAGCAGTATATTAGCTAAATTGCAGTCTATGTGTATTTTACAAAATTTCGTAATATTGCTCTAACTTCGTCTTTTAGAATATTCGTTGTATTGCTATAACTTCGTCTTTTAGAATATTACGAATATTCTAAAAGACAAAGTTAGAGCAATATTCAGAATATACGTAAAAAGTTGAAATCGCAATTCGATTATTATAACTTGAATTAATCGAATTGCGATTTCAACTTGGACCTGGTTTACTATGGTTGCTGCTATATTCCATATTCGTTAATTCTAGCCTAATATGGAATATAGCAGTGCTAAGTTGAAATCGCAATTCGATTAATTCAAGTTATAATAATCGAATTGCGATTTCAACTTAGCACCGCTATATTCCATATTAGGCTAGAATTAACGAATATGGAATATAGCAGTACTAAGTTGAAATCGCCATGTGATTACTTCGCCATGTGATTACTTCGCTATGCGATTATATTACTTAGCTTTTTTTAAAATAAATAGAATAATTATAATACCTGATAATTATTATAATTATTCTATTTATAAAAAAAAAAGCTAAGTAATATAATCGCATAGCGAATTAAACTTAGCTGTCTCTATAGTCAACTTTCCTATATGATTGCTAGAATTCGCGAAGTTGATGAATAGGTAGCTAAAACGAAGATGGAGAATATCTTCGTTTTGTGGAATATGACGAATACATTCGTCATATTCGCAAATTCTACCAAGCCATTGAAGCCAACCATAGTAAACCAGGTCTAAGTTGAAATCGCAATGCGATTAATATAACTCGAAGTAATCGCATGGCGATTTCAACTTAGTACTGCTATATTCCATATTAGGCTAGAATTAACGAATATGGAAAATAGCAGTTAAGTTGAAATCGCAATTCGATTATTATAACTTGAATTAATCGAATTGCGATTTCAACGTAATTCTCAAATCCGACAGTACATTCTAGTATATGGAGACGTTTCCATGGTGATGGGGACGCTCCATGAGCACGGAAGTCGGCAGAAGCGGCAACGGGCACTGACTGGAGCATTAAAAAAAAAAAAAAAGAATATTCGATTTCGCGAATATATAGCACTATATTCTAAATATTCGCGAAATCTCAAAATCGCGATATTCGAGAAAAAAATTCGCAATTCGAATATTCGCGCTCAACACTACCTTTGAATCACAGGATTTACAAAGGTGACCTCTCTTGACATATCTGTTGTAGTATGCCACAGAAAGTCTCTGTGTAGTCCAGGTCTAGCTTAGACTTGGATGTTACCATTTCCTGGTCAAGGAGAACAGCCAAGTGTCAATGCTAACACAGGAAGGGGGTGATGGCTATACGTGCAGCATGGCAGGGCTGGGAGAGGGAAGGAGAGAACCTAAGTTTTGGGAATACCCTAAGGCCTAAGGTCTTGTTAATCCACCACTGGTTATAATGTATTTATAAGAATTATAATGCTTATGATGGGTCCAACAGAGCAGCAGAACCTGCTAAGATTTCAATAGATGGTATAAATTTACCTGCTTGAAGTGGCTCAGTTTTATATAAAGCAGGGAGGTATATTCAGCACAAGTTTAGGAAGGTATCCCCTGTGAGCCTGTAATGATGTAGACTCTCACTCTCCCACTCTGACCGAAGGAACTGTCCGTGGAGATTGATATTCAGTTATTCCCTGAACTTCCTCGGGAATAAGAGCAGTGCTTGATAGATCGACAAGGATGTGGCTTTAAGAACTCCCAGTCCCGACCTATCATGTCTTAATCTCTCACAGGCACTGATGGATGCACTTGGGTTGGCCTTTATTAACTCCATCTCTACTAGGACAATAGGAACTGCAAGACACTGGAAACATTAACAACCTCCAGACACATCATGCAGGATCTTCTTAGATCATTTGTTTGGTAGCCAGGTCAGGACTTATGAATATTCTCAAAAGCATTTGCAGAAAGTAGAATATCATCAATGATGAGTTTATGGAAGGGTATGTTAATATGGTAGAGCGTCCAACTAGAGGAACAAGGGGCATACGCAACATAGGTACCTGGGCAAAACTAATTTGTGGGGCATATACTCCTCAAATTTCTCATGGCTCCCTAGCAAATTCTTCAGAGGAATCCTGATTGATCTAAGACATGGATGTGCAGCCTTTTCTGGTCTGAAGGCCAGATTGAATGTCTGATAGGTACCAGTTCCACTTCCAGGATTCCGACTTCGGGGAGAATGGTGCTCTGTTGACACCAAAAGCAATGCTTCATTACTCCCATAAACTCCAATAAAAATAGCTGGACTTATGCATGACAACCTGTCCATCTCATCTAGATCTTTATGGAGTGCCACAATTCTGCCAATACATGGGGTCCAAGAGATAGCCACACATGACATCATTGGTACATACTCATTGCCACACAGTGCACTACTCCTCTCTGACATGGAAAATACATGTGAGCAACCACCAGGCACAGACAAGCATATCTGTGACCATAATAATATCAAGGGCCGCAAGTTGTCGTCATGCTACAGGTTGCACACCCCTGATCTAGTGGATCTCAATATAACATAGAAATCTGTATATGAAATCTAGTATTTTAGACAGTTGGGGGCATTACCAATGTAGGTCAGTTTCTAGGCCTACAGGTCCATGTGATGTGTCTACCACTGGCCTAGGAGGAACTACAACCAACAGCACTAAAGCTCTCATCATTGGTAAGCTGTCTATGCATCTGATGTCAAGCACAGATTCCATGAATGATAACTTGACTTGAGCTATATATACATACACACACATGGTGGGCAGCAAGGTGGCTCAGTGGTTAGCCCTGGTGCCTTGCAGCACTGAAGTCCTAGGTATGAATCTGACCAAGGACTGCATGGAGTTTATATGTCCTCCCATTTGTGGGTTTCCTCCCACACTCCAAAGACATACTGATAGAGAACTTGAAAATTTTGAGTTCCATTGAGGACAGCAAGTGATAATAATGTCTGTAAAGTGCTGTGGATTATGTCAGCGCTATATAAGTGAGTAAAATAAAAAAAATCTACATTCAACAATTTATGCTATACCCTACAAAACTCTATTAAACTATACAATATGCTAGACAAGTAATTCAGAATCTTTTTAACATGGGAGAACCCCTGAAAAAATGTACTCTTCTGAGTAACCCTTGCAACCAGGACGTGCCTTGAATCCTAGTGAACCACAGCTAAAAAGGTGATTGCACTGTGAACTCCACCAAATGAAATACTATTGTTATTTGCTGTCCACCTTTCTGTTCCCAGGTCTAAAATTCTGGATTGATTACTTTTCAAGTTCCCTAATTTTAGTTGCCCTAAAACTACCATATTTTCCGCTAAAGAGACAATTCTGGCAGTTGATGTCTAGGATATGCCACCAATGTCAGAGAGCTGTGGGTCCCATCTCTGGGACCAGTTCCAGAAAAGTGAATGGAATGGTGACCGAGCTAACGCGGTGAGCTCTCCACTAATTTCTAAGGGACTTCCATGGGACCCATGCTTAGGACTTCTATAGAAGCCTTTCACTTTCAGAGACCCGTTCTGGAGATAGGTGTGGGTCTCAGCCATGGGACCAGAACCTATCTGACATTGGTGGCATATCCTAACGATATGCCAGTGATTGGCTGCTGTAGTCATGCACTGTATACAATGGCGGACGAAACGGAGCTACAGAGCTGCAAATGTCAGAGGATTAAGTGGCAAGCATACGGTCTTTTACCCTGACAACTCCCAGGGGTTAAATGAACTCAGCAAACCGCATCTCTTATTTCTTCTCAGAGAAGCTGAGGTTTTTAGGCCCTAATAGAAATGTTAGCAGTACCTAAATGGTTTAGGGTCTGAACAGCTTTAAATCAGCAGTCAGTCCATAAATTACAAGATCAAATCTCCATGGGCCCCAGGAATACAGGGAGGATTATTTGCCATGTGTGGGGAAGAGGATCTGTAAGATAGATGTGGTCATAGGAACAAGGACTAATAGGTTTTCAGGAAAACCTTCTAATTTATGGGGTGTCTTTAAGGGGGTTATATAGCCAAAGAGTGCAGATCTACACATTTTCCACTCAGACAAGTGTCAGTGATGTGTCTAAAGGGTTAACTCTTTCCATGCACAGAAAGTACGGTAAGTGAAGGAGTCAGGATGTTAGGTCAAGCAGGGAGGTTAGGTAAAAGGTGGACAGATGCGAAACATATATGGTGCGCAGAAATTAGCTACTGATTTCGAGGTTTCCACAGATGGGTCATTATGGAGAAACTCCATGTACTGTATATATAGATGGTCAACTAACTCTTTGGCATATCTGTTTAGAGTGCTGCGGTAAAGGTACGGCCACACGCTCAGATTTGCTGATGCAGTTTTAGAAGTTAAAACCAGGAGTGAATAAAAAAAAAAAAATGGAGAATTTGTTTCTGTCCTTTGTATTTTCTCATTTATTATCCGGTCCTCATTTTGGCTTCTAATACTACACCAGGAAACCTGACCATGTGGCCATACCCTAAGGTCTATGAAGGCCTCTGCACGTAAAAGTATGGAAAGGATGAATGTTTTGGGTATATTTCCCAAATAATGCCTTTATTTCCTGTTACAAAATGTCCTCAGGGGCTGGTAGAGGTTTTCAGATTCTGGTGGTCCAGAAGGCTTTGCCCCTTGCATCAACATTTAGTCTGTCCATTTCTATTAGGTTTTAAAAGACTGTATTGGCAAAACTATAGCTTATACAGTAGGTAAAGCTGTGCCATGTAGGGGGGGGTTTACCCCAGGTCTAAGAGGTTAGTGTGGAGCCTTAGAATTAAGTTCAAGAAGACTTCAACCCTACCCATGCCATGTTGTCGACTTTCTCTGTTGTTAATGCACTGCTGGTTCTGTTATGGGGGCACTGTTGCAGGCTGGTCATGTTAAAGGGCCAGCTGGGCTGGCGGTGTGGTGGGGGCACAAGACACAAGAAACTTAAAGATTCGGGTTGCCCAATGGGGTTATGTGCTTTGAGCATTCCGTTTTGTTAGAAGGCCCATCTGACAACAAACCTGGTTAATTTGATCTGCTGTAATCTGTTGGGGAAGCAGGAGCGTGTAATGCACAGATATGGAAGGTCCTCCAAAATGAGAGTCACTCGTGGCAAAGTCTTTTTTACTAAGTGCAACGTAGAACTTCAAATACATACAGTAGCAGCAGGCTTTAGTGCAGTTTTTCTCTGGCACCAGCAAGGATATGGAGGCAGGTTGGTTGGTGGTGATTCAGCACTTAGGTGATACTGGCCTAGTGGATGTTTGGTGATGGGTGGCTTGACTGTAGTCCCTCACCTTACAGCAGTGTCTGTAGATGCAGATGTAGCAGGTTACTCTGCTGTCTGGAATCTCTCTTTTTTTTTAAATATTAGTTTTTATTGAAATACCATCACGTATACATAAGGCAACATGTGATTTACAGGTATCATGATATTCTTTTCAATTATACAGATTACATCAAAATGCAATGGAAATGAGACATAGACATAGAGAACTGTCTAATAATCTCGATTCCCTCAGGTTATTACACAGTGTTCTATGTCTTTTCATTTCCGTTGCTGTCTGGAATCTCACAGCTTAACTTAAGGACAACTAGGAATAGTTCCTCCAGGAGATTAGATAACATTCTCCACAGTGAGGCTTCTCAGGAACTCCTACTTTTGACAGAAAGCAGGACCACCCCACTCCTACCAAGAGGGGAGGAACAGGGTGGTTAACCCTGTTCTTGCCAATGTTTGTTCCTTCCTTGCTGGTAACTACGGCCAGAAGCAACAGTAAAATACAATACATACGTATATACAATTTGTAGTACCCCCAGGTCTGCGGTACTACACTTGCACTGTTTACAACTACTGCTGGATGTACTACAACTTCTATTTTGCACTAATTAGAGATACTTTAATTTTCCTACTTCTGGCCTGATTCCTTATACCTACTTTTCAGTGTACTGATCCCCAGGGAGCAACGGCCTGAGTGACTACACCATGACACATCATCTCATTAGGACCACTGGCAATCCCATCCTCTGCACTAGCTCCTCGGGGACTCACTGCACTTTTGTCACCGCCAGTTCTGTGAGAAGGTCTGGCAGACCTTCTCTACCTCTTGTATGACGTTCTTTGTTTTGGTTTCACTTTCACTATTTCCTCCCATACTGCCTCACTTTGCGGTTTATACTACTTCCTGGATGAAGTGTTCACTGCTGGAGGCTGCTGCTGCTGTTTGCTCAGATAAGTCTTTTCCTTTATTGTGATTCCTTGCTGGCTTGATTCTAGGTGACCCTGACTCCGTCCGTATTAAGTGCAGGGAGCCGGTGGTCGTGTCCCCTCACTATTATAGAGTTTTCAGGTGTCACACAGTCTTAGGTACGTGGGCATGCAATCGTCTACCATTGAGACCCTTGCATGTGCATAGCAGTCAGGGAGAGCTGTAGGGGTTTTAAAGGGCTCACCTATATGCTCTTTAGTTTGGGATCAAGCCAGTCGGTCGTTTATTTATACGTTCCAGCTATCTGCAACTTCATCCGTGACAACTTTAAGTTAGGAAAATAACAAGGTAGAACATGGTGATTCTTTCATGTGAACCCACCATGCTGAATATGTAGTACAGTCTGCACATGTTATAGCACAGGAGGAGCTTAGCAGTCTGATATACAGTTTTATGGGAAAAGACCAGGGGTGCACCACCAATGAGGCCAGGTGAGGCAATCGGCTCAGGCAGCACCAGATAGGGGCAAAAGGGGGCAGCGGAAAGGCCATGGGCAATGAATGCTTTCATTGTGGCAAAGGGGTTAAGTTAAGAAATTGGCATTGTGGGGCGCCGTTTCAGTTTTCGCCTCAGGCAGCAGAAAGGCTAGGTGCACCCCTGGAAAAACTTGAAATTTAGTAATCTAAAGCTCTGCTCCCTCTGGATGTAAGAGTCCAGTGGGTGGTCCTATTCAGTGATTGATTGCTTTCTTTGCATAAATGTGCCTATAGAGCTGCTGTCAATCACTAATTGGACCACCCACTGGACGCTTACGCCCAGAAGGAGCAGAGCTTTAGTTGAATACACGTTATACTGAATCTTTTCCCCCAATTTTAATGTGGAAGTTTAAGTTTGAGCTCCAAATGGACAACCAGACGCATCTGCTGCATTACCGCCCACATCATACGTCTGGAATCATCTGAATAACACATCTAACCTCTTCTGATTACATTACAATTCCCTGATTACATCAGTCTTGGGCATATTCACATTAAGGGTAACACCGGGATGGGATCATGGACATAATAGCCAGTTAAAGAGCAATTAGTCACATCGCCAGTTAGGCTACTTTCACACTGGCGTTTTTCGCTTTCCATTTCTGAGATTCGTTCAGGGCTCTCACAAGCGGTCCAAAACGGATCAGTTTTGCCCTAATGCATTCTGAATGGAAAAGGATCCGCTCAGAATGCATCAGTTTGCCTCCGTTCAGTCTCCATTCCGCTCTGGAGGTGAACACCAAAACGCTGCCTGCAGCGTTTTTCTGTCCGCTTGACGAAGCTGAGCCAAAAGGATCCGTTTTCTCTGAAACAATCTGGCACAATAGTAAACGGATCCGTCTCCCATTGACTTTCAATAGAGTTCATGACGGATCCGTCTTGGCTATGTTACAGATAAGGCTACTTTCACACTTGCGTTTGGTGCGGATCCGTTATGGATCTGCAAAGACGGATCCGCACCGATAATACAACCGCATGCATTCGTTCAGAAGTGATCCGTTTGTATTATCTTTAACATTGCCAAATTGGATCCGTCTTGAACACCATTGAAAGTCAACGGGAGACGGATCTGTTTTCTATTGTGCCATACTGTGTCAGTGAAAACGGATCCGTCCCCATTGACTTAGGGCTTGTTCACACAACAGTGCCGTTTTTTGCGGTCCGCCCGTGTGCCGCCCGCGTGCCTTCCGCAATTCGAGGAACGGAACAGGAGACCCATTATAGAAATGCCTATTCTTGTCCACAAATTGGACAAGAATAGGACAGGACTCATAATTTTTGCGGGGCTACGGAAACGGAGCAACGGATGCAGACAGCACACAGAGTACTGTCCGCATCTTTTGCGGACCCATTGAAATTAATGGTTCCGTGTACAGACCGTATGTGGAACGCAGAAAACGGCCTGTATACGGAACGCAAAATACGTTCGTGTGAACGAGCCCTTACATTGTGTGTCAGAACGGATCCGTTTGCCTCCGCATCGTCAGGCGGACACCAAAACGCTGCAAGCAGCGTTTTGGTGTACGCCTTCAGAGTGGAATGGAGGCGGAACGGAGGCAAACTGATGAGTTCTGAGCGGATCCTTATCCATTCAGTATGGATTAGGGCAAAACTGATCCGTTTTGGAGCGCTTTTTACAGCCCTGAAACGGATCTTACAAACGGAAACCAAAACGCCAGTGTGAAAGTAGCCTAATACAAACGGATCCGTTCATGTCGGATGCATGCAGTTGTATTATTGTAACTGATCCGTTTTTGCAGATCCATGACGGATCCGCCTAAAACACGAGTGTGAAAATTGCCTAATTTGCAGCCTCTCCAGTATACACAGGGTTAACACATGACCCATAAAGCGAGATTAAATGTTCATATTGTATATAGAGAGTCACCTGAAGGCATGTCAGGATCCAAGGAACATAAAACGAGCAGTGACAACTAGAAAAGACTGCGGGTTTGAGAGAAGAGAGTAAATCAGAACTTTGGCAGCTTGTTCAAAGAGAATTCCTACGTCCCCATAAAGAGAATTCAGAGATGTCTTATTTAGGTTTGGAAGTACAGAACGGAAGGCGTTTCCACCTGCCATCGGAACACATGCCAAAAAAAAAGGGAAAATATGTGTGGGATAGATGTTATTGTAAAGACTTATATAAGAAATACGAAGTTGTGCCAGGGGTGTTCCGGTGGTGCCACAGATTGGAAACAGAATATATTTTACCCACATAGATACGGACTCTGATTGAAGCACAGGATTGATGGGCACCACCACCGTTTCTGAGCATTCTGTGACTTAAAGGGGTTGTCCCATGAAAAATATTGTACAGTTTTCAAACCAACACCTGGATCTGAATTCCTTTGTAATTGCATGTAAAAAATGTAGCATAGCCACTGAGCTATTCAATAAAATGTATGTGTATAGCGCCACCTGCAGTTTTTTTTTCTTATTTCTTTGTCCTGCTCACTGAGAAGGCCGCACGTGCTCAGTTCCATCCTTCAACTGCCTCCTGAGCTGTGATAGGGAGAGCATAGACACGCCCCCTGAGCTGTGATAGGGAGAGCATGGACACGCCCCCTGAGCTGTGATAGGGAGAGCATGGACACGCCCCCTGAGCTGCAGCAGAAAAGACACTCCCCTTGATATAAATCTAGAAGAGCAATGAATGAGATCTCTGGATCCATGTGAGGTACAGGGCTGGTTCTAGCTTTGTTAGAAAAAAACTTTCATGTACTATATCATGTCTGATTTTTATTTCTAATCATGGGATAACCCCTTTAAATTGTTGCCCTCTGTATGCTATCAATGCCGTGTGCTGTCAAAGAGACGCTGAGTAAACGCATGTCCGCACAGTGTCAAAGCACTCTGATACAGTCCTCTTTGGGAAGTGACCACCCACTTGACAGTACATGGCCTTAAAGGCATATTGAGAGCCAAAACTAACACCACAGATTGCTTTGGAATGGAGAGGGCTACAATAAAAAACACCAGAGGAATCAGTGGAGTGGTGGCTACATCCAGGTAAAGAGAGCTGCAGTGATTGAAGACGTGACAGGTTTTTATTTAAGCTGGTCTCACACTGAAGACGTCAGAAGGATGCTTTCGGAATCATGGTTGGATATTAAGGGTCATTGACAATGCCATAAATTGAAGTAATAAATCGATAACACATGTTTTTGCCAATGACCGTACCAGATAAAGACCAAAGTTACCCAACATTGCAGAGTGACTACTCTCCAGATATCTGCTCTTAGTCAGCATCTGTCAAACACTTTTTGGCCGTCTGAAATATTTAGTTTGTCGTCCATGTTAGATAAACATATGGGTAGCCAAACATTTGTGAGGGTCTCTAAATACATATAAAATTTTATATATGTCCATAGGGATCAGATTACGTATCCTAATCAAATGAAGGGATATGTAAGCAATCCTACTTGATGTCTACTTGTTCCTCTATAGCCTTGGTCCTCAAGATCAGTTCCTCCTAATTAGGGTATATTAAGAACTATAAAGGCCCCCCCCCCATACACATTAGTGTATTGCCAGCCGAACCCACTGAGAAAGGTAGGTTTGGCCGATAGTCTATTGTGTGTAGGGAGCTTCCGACTCTACCCCGACAGATGATGTTGGGGGAGAGAAGGATAGGGCGAAAAAAATATTTTCACCCAATCCTTTTGTTCTCCCGGGAGATAAGCCACTGCCAGAAGTGTCTGGTAGTAGTGTCTTTCTCTGCTCTACCCTTTGAATACATATACACTTTTGTGTATGGGGGAGTGGGAGGAAGTCAGCAGAGATAGCAGTTGGCCAAAAGATCGTTCTCCCGATAGTTATTCAATGTGTATGGCCACAGTGTACAAAGGTCAAGTATGATGTGGTCAAGGCTTTCACCAAAGTTCGGAGAAAGCCTCCATAGGAGCTGTAATTGTGGCTATTAGTGGTTACCTCAAGGGAAGGAACTAAGACTCCTTCTACATTTGTTCATTTCCGTCTGGAATGAGCGCCAATCGGCAAAACAACAAGTCCATCGACACTTGTTTAAAGGGTCTATTACCTGAGAAGAGGAAAACCGCATGTGGAACGAACAGTTGTCCAATCGTTCAGTTCCTATAAAGGTTGCATATTGCCTGTGTATATTTAGAGATATGCTGCCAACAATGAGTTTTAGTCTTACAAAAAAGAAGCGCTCAACGAAGAAACAAGCCGATTGCTACCATATTTACACGGGTCAATGATCAGGGATGATTATTTTTATGAACGCTCGTTTGGTAGATTATCACCTTGTGTGAAAAGTCCTTTAGAAATGGCTGTGTAGACTTTTGAACACTGTGACAGAAGAGGACTAAATGACCCGGTGATTTCTTGATAATTGGAAGTTCTGGATGGTCTCTCAAATTTAACTCATCCCGAAGGAGGAGTTCTATTATACAGTATAAAAGATAGTAAATGGGGAAAAAAAGGAAATATAGTGACATATACTATGGATAAATTATAGGCATTGACTAAATGTCTGATCTAAGCAAAGTTTAACCCCTTAAGGAACCACGCCGTACGGCGCAGATGACTGTGACTTAAGAACCAGCGCCATACATGTACGGCGCAAGGTCCGCAGGTCTCTGGGGAAGGATCGTGGGGAATCGTGGCACCATGCTTGCTCTTACCAGCAGGCAGCCATGCCAGGTAAGGGCAGCATGATGCTAAATCGCCACCCTGCAGCCCTGATCGCTGCTATTGGCTGTATTCTTCAGGCATGCGCATCGCAGCTCCGTCTGCGATACGGAGCTGTAGGGGGGGTGCGGGGGGTGTCATCTGGAGGTGATTGGTGCTGAACAAGTCAGCAGCTGTCTCCTCCTAGGTCAGGCAGGGGACACAAGTGTTTTGGGTCCCCTGCCAGCGCTGCTATTGGCTGGAACAACGCTTCAGCCAATGGCAGCGCTATAGCTGCACAGGAAGCTGGTGACTGCACGTAGAGAGGTTCTGTGCCTTTCTGTGATTTTTGTGGCTTGCTGGGAATTGTGGTGCACCACCACAGCGTTTTAACTCCTTTCCTACTGAAAAGAAGAAGAAAGAAGAAAAGAAGAACATCTGGAATAGCTGCAACGATAATTTTTTTCATATGTAGCTGTTCCAGATCTCTAAACCACCCTCCGTCCCTGTCCCTTCAGTTAGTGTGAGTTTAGGTTTTTTGCACGAACGCACCATTTGCATGCGTGCATTTTGCAGAGCACTGTAGTGAATTCTCATACTACAGTTTTTGCACACACGCACGATCTGTATGCGTGCTGCAGAGCACCGATCAGTAGTGTCTGCACATTTTTACTTTTTTTTTTTTAGGTTTTTGCATTAATGCACCATCTGCGTGCGTGCATTTTGCAACTACTGAGTACCGATCAGTAGTGTCCATTAGAGATGGCCTTGCGGTTCGCCCGGCAGACGTTTCGCGGCGAACTTTGCGTGTTCGCGATTCGCCGAACATGCGAACATATGGAGAAATTTGCGCCCGCCATATTCTTTTACATTGTGAAGAACTTTGACCCATGACACATCCATCAGGTGGTACAGGACAGTCAATTGAGACGTTTCAGCACATGGACATACCCCCTACCTTATAAATAATCCTGATCTGGCCGCCATTTTACATTCAGTGTTTTGCCAGTGTAGGGAGAGGTTGCTGTGTGGAGCAGGGACAGGCTGTTAGGGACACCAAATGCTAGCTAATAGGGCCATAAAAGTCATTTTAAGGACTGGTATAGGTGTGCTATTGACAGGTGTAATACACAGAGGGGTGCGATATACTTATAATATACTTTTATAATGAGTCAAAAACACATAGATCTATATAGTGATCACCTAGAAGTCAGGGGCCTAGGGGCTAGGGGCTTACTAGGGCCATTTTTATATAGGGTAAGGTTCTGGACGGGGTCACTCTTATCAGGGCGGGTGCTCTGTTGTTAGGCTATCAGGGCCAGAATAGCACCCCCCTGTAGGGCAATATCAGGGACAGTTCTTTGCCCACCCTGTCCTTCAATACCACATCATCATCTAGCTTAGGCCTCATGCACACGACCGTTGTGTGCATCCGTGGCCGTTGTGCCGTTTTCCGTTTTTTTTCGCGGACCCATTGACTTTCAATGGGTCCGTGGAAAAATCGGAAAATGCACCGTTTTGCAGCCGAGGCTGTGATCCGTGTATCCTGTCCGTCAAAAAAATATGACCTGTCCTATTTTTTTGACGGACAACGGTTCACGGACCCATTCAAGTCAATGGGTCCGTGAAAGAACACGGATGCACACAAGATTGGCATCCGTGTCCGTGATCCGTGGCCGTAGGTTGCTTTCATACAGATGGATCCGAAGATCCGTCTGCATAAAAGCTTTTTCTGATCTAAGTTTTCACTTCGTGAAAACTCATTTCCGACAGTATATTCTAACACAGAAGCGTTCCCATGGTGATGGGGACGCTTCTAGTTAGAATACACTGCAAACTTTGTACAAGACTGCCCCCTGCTGCCTGGCAGCACCCGATCTCTTACAGGGGGATATGATAGCACAATTAACCCCTTCAGGTGCGGCACCTAAAGGGGTTAATTGTACTATCATATTCCCCTGTAAGAGATCAGGGCTGCCAGGCAGCAGGGGGCAGACCCCCCCCCCTCCCCAGTTTGAATATCGCTGGTGGCACAGTGTGCGCCCACCATCGCCCCCCCTCCCTCCCTCTATTGTAATAAATCGTTGGTGGCACAGTGTGCCCCCACCATCGCCCCCCCCCTCCCTCCCTCTATTGTATTAAATCATTGGTGGAACAGTGTGCCAACCACCATCGGCCCCCCTCCCTCCCTCTATTGTATTAAATCGTTGGTGGCACAGTGTGCCAACCACCATCGCCCCCCCCCCTCCCTCTATAGCAGTAACATTGGTGGCAGTGTGCGGTCTCCCATTCCCCCCCCCCCCATCATTGGTGGCAGCGGAGTTCCGATCGGAGTCCCAGTTTAATCGCTGGGGCTCCGATCGGTAACCATGGCAACCAGGAAGCTACTGCAGCCCTGGTTGCCATGGTTACTTAGCAATAGTACAACAGTAGAAGATTCATAGTTACCTGCTTGCTGCTGCGATGTCTGTGACCGGCCGGGAGCTCCTCCTACTGGTAAGTGACAGTTCTTTAGCAATACGCCGCACAGACCTTTCACTTACCAGTAGGAGGAGCTCCCGGCCGGACACAGACATCGCAGCAGCAAGCAGGTAAGTATGAATCTTCTACTGTTGTACTATTGCTAAGTAACCATGGCAACCAGGGCTGCAGTAGCGTCCTGGTTGCCATGGTTACCGATCGGAGCCCCAGCGATTAAACTGGGACTCCGATCGGAACTCCGCTGCCACCAATGATTTAATACAATAGAGGGAGGGAGGGGGGGCGATGGTGGGGGCACACTGTGCCACCAACGATATTGAAACTGGGGAGGGGGGGGGGGCTGCCCCCTGCTGCCTGGCAGCCCTGATCTCTTACAGGGGAATATGATAGTACAATTAACCCCTTTAGGTGCCGCACCTGAAGGGGTTAATTGTGCTATCATATCCCCCTGTAAGAGATCGGGTGCTGCCAGGCAGCAGGGGGCAGTCTTGTACAAAGTTTGTAGTGTATTCTAACCTGAAGCGTCCCCATCACCATGGGAACGCTTCTGTGTTAGAATATACTGTCGGATCTGAGGTTCACGAAGTAGCTCATATCCGACAGTATATTCTAACATAGAGGCGTTCCCATGGTGATGGGGACGCTTCAAGTTAAAATATACCATCGGATTGGAGAAAACTCCAATCCGATGGTATAAAAGAACTCCAGACTTTACATTGAAAGTCAATGGGGACGGATCCGTTTGAAATGGCACCATATTGTGTCAACATCAAACGGATCCGTCCCCATTGACTTGCATTGTAATTCAGGACGGATCCGTTTGGCTCCGCACGGCCAGGCGGACACCAAAACGACTTTTTTTTCATGTCCGTGGATCCTCCAAAAATCAAGGAAGACCCACGGACGAAAAAACGGTCACGGATCACGGACCCACGGACCCCGTTTTTGCGGACCGTGAAAAAAAACTGTCGTGTGCATGAGGCCTTAGGGATAGATGTTTTATTTGCTTTCCCTCCTGGATTCATCGATGTGCACTGGAACCCCCGGATTGTGGTAGGACATATGGTTTCTGATTTGGTGCCGCCGAGCACCTGATTTAGTGCCGCCGAGCACTTGTTATTGCCGACCACATCTATGCTTTTTGCTTAACTTTAATAATTTCATTTATTTTCATTTTGAGGGATATCTTTTCGATTCACATGTCCGCAAAATGGGTCCGCATCCGTTCTGCAATTTTGCGGAACGTGTGCAGACCCATTCATTTTCAATGGGGCCAGAATGTGCAGTCCGCATCCGCGGATCCGCACTTCCTCATCTGTGTTTCCGTTTCCGCCAAAAAATAGAACATGTCCTATTCTTGTCCGCAATTGCAGAGTAGACAAGATTAGGCATTTTCTATTATAGTGCCGGCATTGTGCGGTCCACAAATTGCGGAATGCACATTGCCGGTGTCCGTGTTTTGCGGATTCGCAAAACACTTACGGACGTGTGAATAGACCCTCATAGTAAAATTATTAAAGGTTACGTTTTATCTTTATGTATATTCTAACGGATTGCCTTCCTTGTACAATGTTATAATATACTTTCTATGTTAGACAGTATATTATAGTGCATTTGTATTGTGCGGCAGTTGTGTGCGGTTCTGCTGCGATACTGCAGGTATATAGACGGACAAGCGTTATTGCAATAACTAATTGAAATGGTGTGATATACCAGTTGCCCCCTAAAAAAAACAGATTGAAGTGGGGTGTTATATACCAATATACTTTCTTTATATTGCATTTGGGTACTGTATAGTGCATTTGCTCATGCGCGTACGCGAAAATTATATTGCCGATATTTCGCATTGAAAACAAAAATGAATGGAGATCGCAAATTCAAATAATACATCTGGTATGTCACTGTCCATGTTGTGGGACTATTTGTGCACTTCTAGTGATTATTTCTTGGCTGCAAATATGGGCTGAAGGTTTTTCAGGTTCGCCTGCCGTTAAAATGACTGGGACCCGCCGCAAAACTTGCGGTTCGCGAACATTTGATCGCGTTCGCGAACCGCCCCGGCAGATGTTCGTCCATCCCTAGTGTCCATTACTGATCTCGTCTGCTCAGTTTGCACTGCAAGTTTTTTTTGTGCAGAAAATACTTTTTTTTGCAGAAAAGATTCTTTTTTTTGCAGAAAATACTTTTTTTTGCAGAAAATACTTTTTTTTACAACTTTTTTTCTCAAGTCTTTTTCTCTACATTTCAAATTTATTACAAGCCCCTTCATGTGTGAAAACACTACATACAAACCCCACACTAAATAAAGGTTTACACATTTCACACGTCACACCCCAATAAAAAAAAAATGGCTCGTCCGTCCCAACGAGTTTACTCAGCTGAAGAGGCATACGCCATGCTTGCCTCTGATACGGAGTCGGCCAGTGAGGGAGAAGAAGATGCCACTTTCCTCTACCCCCTCATCATCATCCGCTGATAAGGGGCCCTCTAAGAAGACGCCACAGGGTAGCAGCAGAGGAGGCCCCCCAGAGTGACCCCATATAGACCCCACCATCATCCACTACATATTCATTTCTGAGAAACACCTGTTAGGTCACTTCTTGTGTTTTTTTCATTTCTGGGGACCTCAGGAGATTTATTTAATGTGACATTGCACCTAAAATCCATGTCTGTTTGTTCAGGCCTGCAAAAAACATTTTTTTAACTTTGCGTCTAGAGACCTACTTTGCGCCAATACAGCAGGCTACGAGCACATATGGGGTGTTTGCAAAAAGGGGAGAAAATGGGGAACATATACTGGGGTGCATTTTCTCCTTTAACCCCTTGCGAAAGTGAAAAATTGGGTTCTGCTTGCAATTTTTCATTTTTATAAATTTGTGCTTTGAAATCCTCTCTCTAGTATTTCTGCCTTCTGTGATACACCTGTTTGCTGAAAAGTACTGTTTCCACCACGTAAAATGTTCGTATGGGTGTTCTCTTTCCTAAATGGGGTCACTTGTTGGGGTTTTTCATTTCTGGGGACCTCAGGAAATTTATTTAATGTGACATGGCAGCTAAAATCCATGTCTGTTTATTCAGGCCTGCAAAAAACAGTTTTTGCACTTTGCCTCTATAGACCTGTCGTGCGCCAATACAGCAGGCTACGAGCACATATGGGGTGTTTAAAAAAAGAGGAGAAAATGGGGAACATATACTGGGGTGCATTTTCTCCTTTAACCCCTTGTGAAAGTGAAAAATTGGGGTCTGGTAGTAATTTTTTATTTTTACAAATGTGTGCTTTGAAATCCTTTCTCTGGTATTTCTGTATTCTGTGAGACACCTGTTTGCTGAAAAGTACCCTTTTAACCACTTAAAATGTTCGTACGGGGGTGCTCTTTCCGAAATGGGGTCACTTCTTGTTTTTTTCATCTCTAAAGACCTCAGGAATTTATTTAATGTGACATGGCACCTAAAATACATGTCTGCCAATTCAGGTCAGCAAAATCCATATTTAGCTGTTTGACTCTAAAGCCCTGCCATGCGTCCATACATCATTTTTTGAGCACATATGGGGTCTTGGCGTATTCGGGGGGAAATGGGGAACAAAATGTGGGGTGCATTTTGTCCTGTAACCCATTGTGAAAGTGAAAAATGTGGGTGCAAAGGATTTTTCTGGAAAAAATTGTACTTTTTCATTTTCACAGCCAAGCTTTTCCTAATTCTGTGAAAAGCCCGATGGGTCAAAGTACTCACCACGCACCTTGAAATATTCCTTGAGGGGTGTAGTTTCCGGAATGAGGTCACTTTTGGGGGGTTTCCACTGTAGGGCCACCTCAGGGTGTCTTCACATGCGACATAGCTCCCAATTACCATTCCAGCTAAATCCGCTCTCCTAACGCCATATGGTGCTCCTTCCACTCTGAATCCTTCTATGCGCCCATACATCAGTTTTTGAGCACATATGGGGTGTTGGCGTATTCGGGGGGAAATGGGGAACAAAATGTGGGGTGCATTTTGTCCTGTCCCCCCTTGTGAAAGTGAAAAATGTGGGTGTAAAGCAACTTTTTCTAGAAAAAATTGTAATTTTTCATTTTCACAGCCAAGCGTTTCCTAATTCTGTAAAACGCCCGATGGGTCAAAGTGCTCACTACACACCTTGAAATATTCCTTGAGGGGTGTAGTTTCCGGAATGGGGCCACTTTTTGGGGGTTTCCACTCTAGAGGTACCTCAGGTTAGGTTCAATTGCAAGATGGCGCCTGTGAATTATTCCGGTGAAATCTGCCTTTTAGAAGTCATTTGGTGCTCCTTTCCTTCTGACCCCTGTGGTACGCCCATATAGCAGTATACAAGCACATATGGGGCATTGCTGTAATCAGGAGAAAATTGGAAATGAATTAAGGGTGCATTTTCTCCAGTTCCCCCTTGTGAAAGTAAAAAATTAAGGCCTAAAGTCCATTTTTCTGGAAAAAAAATTCATTTTTCATTTTCACAGCCAAATCCATGAATCACTTTTGAGGACAAAGTTCTCACTACACATCTTGAAATATTCCTTGAGAGGTGTAGTTTCCAGAATGGGGTCAATTTTGGGGGGTTTCCACTCTAGGGGTACCTCAGGGTGTCTTCATATGCGACATAGCTCCCAAAAGCCAATCCTGCAAAATCTGTCCTCCAAAAGCCCTATGGCGCTACTTCCCTTTTGGACCCTGCCATGCACCCATACATCATTTTTTGAGCACATATTGAGTGTTGGTGTATTCGGGGGAAATGGGGAACAAAATGTGGGGTGCATTTTGTCCTGTTTCCCCTTGTGGAAGTGAAAAATGTGAGTCATTTTTTTAATTTTCACAGCCAATCGTTCCTAATTCTGTGAAATTGCTGATGGGTCAAAGTGCTCACTACACACTTTGAAATGCTCCTTGAGGGGTGTAGTTTCCAGAATGGGGTCACTTTTTGGAGGTTTCCACTGTAGGGCCACCTCTGGGTGTCTTCATATGCGACATAGCTCCCAATTACCATTTCAGCTAAGTCCGCTCTCCAAAAGTCATATGGTGCTTCTTCCACTCTGAAGCCTGCTGTGCGCCCATACATCAGTTTTTGAGCACACATGGGGTGTTTCTGTAAACTCCTAAATCAGGGTAATAGATTTTGAGTTTTGTTTGGCTGTTAACCCTTGAAGTGTGCAGAAAGAATCTATTAAAATTTAAAATATGCAAAAAAAAAGTGAAAATTTTAAATTTTATTCCCATTGTCATTTAATTCTCGTGGGGTACCTAAAGGGTTAACAAAGTTTGTAAAATCAGTTTTGAATACCTTGAGGGGTGTAGTTTCTAAAATGGGGTGATTTATTGGTGGTTTCTAATATGTAAGCCCCAGAAAGGGACTTCATAACTGAACTGGTCCTGAAAAATTTGGGTTTGGAAATGTAAAAAATGTTAAGATTTGCTTCTAAACTTCTAAGGCCCCTTTCACACGGGCGACTATTCCGCGCATATGCAATGCATGATGTGAACGCATTGCACCCGCACTGAATCCTGACCCATTCATTTCTATGGGGCTGTGCACATGAGCGGTGATTATCACTTGTGCGTTGTGTGAAAATCGCAGCATGCTCTATATTCAGCGTTTTTCACGCAACGCAGGCCCCATAGAAGTCGCAAGCATCCGCAAGCAAGTGAGGATGCGGTGCAATTTTCATGCATGGTTGCTAGGTGACGATCGGGCTGGGGACCCGATCTGTATTATTTTCCCTTATAACATGGTTATAAGGGAAAATAATAGCATTCTGAATACAGAATGCATAGTACAATAGGGATGGAGGGGTTAAAAAAAAAAATCACCAAGTCCACTTGATCGCGTAGTTGCGGATCTCTATCTTTTTCTGTAATGTTGAGCTGCCGGCTAAGGACCTGTGGTGACGTCACATCACATGATCCAATCACATGGTCCCTCACCATGGTGATGAACCATGTGATTGGACCATAGTGACGTCACCACAGGTCTTTTGCCAGGTCCTGAAGATAGAACAGAGACCGGCAGCTATGGAGCAGGTAAGTTAACTTTATTTTATTTTTTTAACCCCTCCATCCCTAATTTACTTTGCATTCTGTATTCAGAATGCTATTATTTTCCCTTATAACCATGGTATAAGGGAAAATAATAAAATATACACAACACCTAACCCAAACCTGAACTTCAGTGATGAAGTCCGGGTTTGGGTTTGGGTACCAAACATGACGATTTTTCTCACGCGGGTGCAAAACGCATTAAAACGCTTTGCACTCGCACTGAAAAATCGCGCATTTTGCCGCAACGCCACGCTCGTGTGAAAGAGGCCTAAGCCTTCTAACGTCCGAAAAAAATAAACTATCATTTTGAAAATGATTCAAACATGAAGTAGACATATGGGTCTACTATGTAAAGTAATAACTATTTTTGGAGGTATTTCTATCTATTATAAAAGTAGAGAAATTCATATTTGGAAATTTGCTATTTTTTCAAAACTTTTGGTAAATTTGGTAATTTTTTATAAATAAAAATGACATTTTTTTACTCAATTTTACCGCTGTCATGAAGTACCATATGTGACGAGAAAACAGTCTCAGAATGGCTGGGATAAGTAAAAGCATTTTAAAGTAATTGCCACATAAAGTGACACATGTCATATTTGCTAAAAATGTCCTGGTCCTTAGCCCTCATGCACACGACCGTTCCGTTTTTTGCGGTCTGCAAATTACGGATCCGCAAAACACGGAAGCCACCCATGTGCCTTTTGCAATTTGCGGAACGGAACAGACGGCCCATTGTAGAAATGCCTATTCTTGTCCGCAAAACGGACAAGAATAGGATATGTTATATATTTTTTTGCGGGGCTACGTAATGGAGCAACGGATGCGGACAGCACACGGAGTTCTGTCCGCATCTTTTGCGGCCACATTGAAGTGAATGGGTCCGCCCCCTAGCCGCAAAAACTGCGGCTCGGATGCGGACCAGAGCAACGGTCGAGTGCATGAGGCCTTAAGGTGAAAAAAGGCAGCGTCCTTAAGGGGTTAAGTTTGTGATTGTCCTTGCGGGGTAATCTGTTCATCTCCATCATAAACTTTTTACTTGACTCGAGATCACACAAATTTCTCATTGCTTTAGGCAGCCACCTGGCTCCTTCGGTTATACAAAAATGGTTTTCTTGCAGGTTCGAGGCATTTGTCAGCGAAAAAAAAAAAAAACATTAATGAAATCTCGGAGCTTCAAAGCCAAGCATTGTACTTGTCAGCATTTAACTGTGCTAATTATCCATGCAGGGAGGGGCGGCGGAGTGGAAAAGCAGACAAACAGTGTCATTTTGGTTACTCTATCAAGCCTTTTCCTCCCAGCCTTCCTCTCCATGGGTGACGCACTTCACCGCAGGCGGAGGCAGATTAAGGGACTGGGTGTTTGATAATAAAAATGACTCTTTTGACATTGCCCTCCCACTTCAAATGCACTCGGCTCACATTTAATAATAGCTGTGGATAAACTTTTTCGTTGATTCTAATGCCGGCAAATGATCTATGATCTAAAGACGTTTCAACTACAAAAATAATCTGGATGGAGTTACGGTGAACGGCAACTTGTGCGAAAATGGTCAGGAGAGTTTTAATGAGGGAAATCCCAAAATGGTCAGGGCCGTAGCTATAGGGATTGCAGAGGTAGCGGGCCCAGACGCCTGAGGGGGCCCAAAGACGCCTTGTGCCTCAAATGAAGACACCAGTGGTATCTCCTACATTAATTACTCTTAATGTATGTAGTCCTGCAGAATGCCGGTGTGTATACATGCACATTTGGCAAATGCGATCGGTCAGTTCCCCGGCAGAGTCCAGCATATGCCAAATCAGGCAATTTCGCCGTTTCTATGCTAGAACCAGGAGAGGACATATCGCCTGTGCGGCTGGTTCAGCTGCACAGGGGCCCAGAGAGGTAGGGGGGCCCTTCCCAGTGTTTTAAAAAAAATAAATTCCCCAACACTTGAAGTGGTGGTAGGACCTGCGATGAGGTCACCGTCATGTGACCAATTGAGAAAAAGTCCGCGCTCAGCAGTGGAGACCTGTGATGCCGTGGAATGAATGTAAGTGCCAGAGAAATGCTGGGAGATGTGGTTCTCCCCTGTTATACCTCCCCCCTGCTGAGTGGGAGGGAAATATGTTATTTAACTGGGGCTGAAGGGAGGGGATGGGTGTTATTTACATGGGACTGTATGCTATAGAACAGGAATGCCCAACCTGTAGCCCTCCAGCTGTTGCAAAACTACAACTCCCAGCATGATCAGGCAGCTTACAGCCTACAGCAGGGCATGGTGGGAGTTGTAGTTTTACAGCATCTGTGGGAGTTGTAGTTTTGAGCATCCCTGTTTATAGAACATTGGGGGGAGATGACTGGCGTTATTTACATGGGACTATGTGTTGGAGATAAAGAATGAGGGGATTCAAGTTATTTACATGGGACTGTATGTTAGAGAAGACTGTGAGGAAGAGATGTTCTTTACATTGGACTGTATCATATAGAAGACTGGTGGGAGAGGACAGGTGTTATTTACATGGGACTGCGTGGTATAGAAGACTGGTGGGAGAAGACTGGTGTTTTTTTTACATGGGACTGCATGGTATAGAAGACTGTTAGGAGAAGACTGGTGTTATTTACATGGGACTGTATTGTATAGAAGACTGTAGGGAGCAGAAAGGCATTATAAATTATGGGGGCACTACAGAGAACATTATAACTCCAGGGGGTACAGAAGGAGGTATAATTACATGGGGCACTGCAGGGAACATTATAAATACTGTGGGCAGTGGTGACAGGCATTACTATAGAGGGCTCCATAGGAGTACCTTATAGATTGGCTATTACGGGTGACTTATTAGTACTGAGGGCCAGTAATGGTCAGTTTGCAGTGTTCGCCAGCGAACACATGCAGGCTGCCATCTTTAGTAAGGTAGACTCACCCGTCCGGCGATGCACAGGTAAGCCCTTACCTGTGCCTGTGACGAGAGCCGGTCTGAAATCAAATGCAGTCACCGGGGGCAGGCAGTTCCGAGAACAGCCACCGGGGGCCTTCATCGGGCTGTTCTCGGAACTGCCTGCTCCCGGTGACTGCATTTGATTTCAGACCGGCTCCCGACACATCGCCGGACGGGTGAGTCTACCTTACTAAAGATGGCAGCCCGCGAACTGACCATCACTGCTGAGGGCACTGTAGAGGTACTATGGGGGGGTCGCTTTGCAGTGAGCCCGGTGACGTCACCAGCACTAATGCATGGGCTTTAGCACTGCCTTAGCCTGTAAAGCCACCCATCAGGAACACTGCTAGGGCTGTAGCCTGTAAACAAAACAGCCCTTGCCCTACCCTTTACAGAGCAGGCCAAGGCAGAGCATCGGAGTATGAAATGTCAGAGGGGCTGAGTGGGGGGGAGAAGGGAATATGTCCGGGTTCATCTCTGAACCTGGACAACTGCTTTAAAGGGCATCTTTCAGAAGTTTTGAACCTATGAAACTGGCTGACCTGTTACATGTGCACTTGGCAGCTGAAGGCGTCTGTGTTGGTCCCATGTTCATAAGTTCAGAACTAAACTGAACAAAAATACAAACGCAGCACTTTCGGTTTTGCTCCCATTTTGCATGAGCTGAACTGAAAGATCTGAAACATTACTCTCCAATATTGTTCCCAAATCTGTCTAAATCTGTGTTAGTGAGCACACTCCTTTGCCGAGATAATCCATCCCACCTCACAGGTGTGGCATATCAAGGTGCCGATTAAACAGCATAAATATATTGCACAGGTGTGCCTTAGACTGCCCACAATAAAAGCCCACTCTGAAATGTGCACAGTTTTGCTGTACAGTATCTGGTGTGGCCACCATTTTCCTCATGCAGAGCAACATATCTCCGTTGTATAGAGTTGATCAGGTTGTTGATTGTGGCCTGTGGCATGCTGGTCCACTCTTCTTCAATATCTGTGCGAAGTTGCTGAATATTGGCAGTAACTGGAACACTCTGTCGTATACGCCGATCCTGAGCATCCCAAACATGCTCAATGGGTAACATGTCCGGTGAGTATGCTGGCCATGCAAGAACTGTGATGTTTTCAGCTAATTGTGTACAGATCCTTGCAATATGGGGCCGTGCATTATCATGCTGCAACATGAGGTGATGGTCGTGGATGAATGGCACAACAATGGGCCTCAGGATCTCGTCACGGTATCTCTGTGCATTAAAAATGCCCCCAATAAAATGCACCTGTGTTCGTTGTCCATAACATATGCCATAACCCCACCGCCACCATGGGCCACTCGATCCACAACGTTGATGTCAGCAAACCGCTCACCCACGCGACGCCACACACGCTGTCTGCCATCTGCCCTGAACAGTGAATTTTACCTATAGCCACAGGTACTAGAATCAGACTTGTCATCCCTATCTATCCAACAACAAATGGATTACGTCTCCGAGAGTCCAAATCTACGATATGTGACTATAAAAGAAATCTTGGTACAGAGAAGGAAGTCTTGTGAGGATCTGAGATTATATGTGGGAAAGTACTGAGAGATTAAGGCAGAGAAGTATGAAGGGGATAGGCTATGGATAGCTGGGGATGGTCAGTTTTTTTAAATGAGAGGAGATGTGGTAGAGGAGAGCAAATTTTAGAGGGGTGCTTAGGGGTAAGGCCACTGAGGAGGATGTTGCAAGTGGAAAATGATTAGGGGTATTTTTCTTGAATCAAAGTGCTACTGCTACTAATAGGCTTTACTTGAGGTGTCTATCTACGATGTCTCCATCATTGATACCATACTTACTTTTCAACGTTAAATGCTCACATCGAAAATTAGAGTCAATTAACAATAGTTTATGGAGATCAAAGGTAATGTCACATTTTTTTTCAGAACCTAATGGTGGACTGTTTTCAAACACTGAGTCTTCTTCAGCTCTTTCAAACCTGATCCCTCTACCCCCTCCCAAAACCTGCAAATGACCTGATGACAAATAGCCACTTACTGCAATCTCGATTGTCCACATCTTTCACCGGCAAAGCTTATGGTTTTCTCTTCTCCCGGTGCGCTGTGCCTGTGAACTCTGAACCTTGACCTTGCTATACCTGTACAGATAATGCCATTTCTTATTATGAAGAATTTTTGGGAAAATTCAATGAAAAGCGGAAAATAAAAGCCTTTAATTGAAATTAGAAGATTCACATTCCTAAAATGTCTACCTCGCTGTATCTTTTTCAGTAGATTAACATGGTGATATAAAAGTTTGAGCTTAAAAGGTAACTGTACCTTTAGAGGAAGGCCTGAGGGTTCTACATGTGGGATAAGACATAAGACAGCATGGGTGAACCAGTAAGAGTTGTCTATTGCCAACCAGTTCATGAATGGGGTGGCAATAGGCACTGTCAACATAATCTGAACGCTAATGAAACACTAACATCTGACCAATCCCTTTCCCCGCGGCCTAAGGACAGTCTCTTTTACAGTATTGTGCGGTACAATCCATCTGCTCAGTCTGGCTGTCATCTTACACATTGGATTTCAGGATGTTCCCATACACATGAATTTAAAGGGTATTCATGGCCTATTGGTAGGATATGCCATCAATGTCAGACAGGTGCAGGTCCCAGGCTCCTATCTCCGAACAGGACCACCGAAGAGAACAGACAGTAGCTGCACATGCATGACTACCCTTCGTTCACTACTGTGAGTTCCAAAAAAATTCCAAGTGCTCGCTTGGCTATTAGGTAGCTGTGCTTGCGCGGTGCGCTCTCCATTCACTGCTATGGAACTTCCTTAAATAGCCGAGTGCTCTTGCTTGGCTATTTTCGGAACTCCCACAGAGATGAATAGAAAGCACTTCGTACAAGCATGGTGTGGTCTCCTTCGCTTTGAGGGTCCTGTTGTCTAGATAGGACCTGGTCCCAGAGATGGAACCTGCACTGCCATCAATGTTCCAGATGGGTCAACTCCTTTAAGTGCCTAGATTCTCAGGCTCTATTGTCCATAATGGAATATAAAAGGGGTTGTCCGGGCAACAGATATTAATGGCCTATCCTCAGGATAGGCCTTCAATATCAGATCAGCGGGGCTATGGAGATCAAACACCCTACACCTCCTCTGATCAGCTGTTACCAAGTAGCTCCGGTGCCAGAGGTTGACACTGTAGCTACATAGCTCGGTACATTTTGTGGTGCAGTGCTGCTCTAATTCACTTCAAGTGGAAGTCAGCGTCAGAGATCTAATGTAGCAGCTGATCAGAAGGGGTCCTGGACCCCCACCAATTGTATATTGATGGCCTAGTATAGGCCATCAACATCAAAACCTTGGACAACCCTTTTAAGGTGTGCTTACAATGCTACCACCACAAGAGATGATGTAGATCCACATACCTACAGTAGACAGAGACATCACTTGTGTAATGGAACTATCATGGTAGAGAGACTATTATGTGGAGAATGACAGCAGTGTAAACTCTACAGCAATGTGTACCGTGACCTCACGCAAGAGGGTAACAAGCGGATTTATCCCTGACGTTAACTTAATCCACTAATTGCATGGGATAATCATGTAACTTGTAAAACTTCCACTGTACACCTCCACTGTTACATGGGAATGTAATGTCACCGCTATTTCTAGAGAACGTATTACTTATCCAAGGGCAAATTGGCCATAGACCTTACTGGGAAATTTCCCAGGGGACCACCAAAGCCCTCCTCTCTGCCGCTGGCCAGGCCTGCCAGGAACTGCACAAGCCCTCCTGAATTCATCTGCTGTGGCCCGCATTTCACCTCACCAAAGAAATGACATTTGTTGATGGCCAACACAGGGGGACAGCTTTTGAGGTAATATATTGCTGCTTTGTGGTATATGGTTCTGCTAGGACAGTATTTTGTGCTATTGTATTGCTGACCTCTCCCACTTGTGTTGCCCTGCCTTCTGTCAATTTGGACATCTCTACAGCATTGGGCCACTTTTAGATTTTTTTCTTCAAGGGCCACTTCAAGTTCCCAGTTTGCCCCTTAACTTATCTGTTATATGAGATGCCCATTACCAAGCAGAGCCTGGTCAGCGTGGCTAAGCACATGTAGATTTCATTGGCCAATGTGGTGGCTATACCAGTTTTCTCTGTGATATCTGTGAGCTTAGAGCGTCAAAGAGTGTCATCAGCAGGTTCCAATAGAGATACAGAGAGACTGCAAGAGTCACAGAAAGGCATATTAGTGGACATCCTTTGGCCACATCCCACGCTGATGACCTCTTCATTGTGAACAATGCTCTGCGGAATCGGATGATGAATGCCACACAACTCCAGACACATTTAAGGAAGGGGAGAGACACCTAAGTGTTACGTCAGACCATTCAAAACTGTTAACATCAGCGTGGTCTGTGTTCTAGACGACTTGCAAGGGTACCTGACCACACCACCAGGCACAGGAGTAATTGTCTTACATGGGCCAAGAAGCATCTATGCTGGACGAGGGACCAGTAGGCCTCAGTGTTGTTCACTGATGAAAGTCGATTCACAATTTTGGAGACATCAAGGAGAGCACTATGCATCAGCCATTGTTGTCACCAGATGAGCCATTGGTAGTGGTGGTGTTACATTGTGGGCAGGTGTCTAGTCAATACAGAACTGCCCTACACGTGAATGGTACAGTGACAAGCCCATACTACTTGAATAACATCATTAATCAAGTCATTGTGCCTCTGCATCAACAACACAGGCTCAATTTCATTTTTGTGGATAACAATGTGCCAGCTCATCAAGGCTGCATCATTAGGGAACGGCTGTTGGAGACTGGGGTACCTTACATGGAGTGGCCTGCACTTTCTACAGACCTGAATCCCATCGAAAACCGCTCGTAACTGTGTAACACAGAACCCCAATGACCTCAGGGCTGCTCTTCAAGAAGAGTGGGATGTCATGCCTCAGCAGACAATAAGTCGACTTGTGAACTGCAGGAGATGTTGTTGTCAAGCTGTAGATGATGCTCAAGGCCACATGACAAATTATTGAGACTGACATTTTTTGAGGGGGGGTATACCCAGCACTCTTGTTTTTTTTTTTAAATAAATAAATTTGAGATGAGGAAATCACCATTGCATGCTACTTACTTAAATGCCCTACTTTCATGATATAATATCACTGGAGCATGAACTTTTTACATTTTCCATAAAGTTCACCCAAAATATCCCTAACTTTTTGTGAGTAGTTGTATGTCTGTTAATCCTCTCAATGTATACCTCTGACGGCCATTGCAAATCCCATTCAGAAGGCACCCTTATGGTGTCTGACACCCAGACATGAGCACCACACGTCAGACATAAAGAGAAGAACCTCCTCAGCAGGGATGGCATGAGGGTCCTTGTGGCATGGGACATTGTGGCTGTCATTCAGGCATTCATCCTGGCATGAAGACACTAGTTGTCATGGAGGCATTGAGACTTCACGGGTGTATTGATAGCATTTTGGCTGTCATTGGGGCATTGTGGCTGGCACAAGCAATATTGTGGAGGCACCGTGGTTGTTGAGGGGTTATCGTCGCTGCCATTGGGACATTGACAGCAGAGAAAGAAAGCTTGTGTGAGTTATTAAGCAGCAGGACAGATGGAAGGAGTATGACTGCATGATCAGACTACACAGGGCTTGCTAGTAGTCTGTAACCATGGAGACAAATAGAGATCTGCGGATCAGCTGCAGACACAAAACGGTAAGAGATTATTAATCAGTAAACATGAGCAAATTAATTGTAAGAGAGAAAGAGAATAAAATGAATAACTTTAAAAAAAATGTGAGAGAGAAAAGAGTCCTAGGAGACCTCACAGAGTCATACACAAATTTTCTGGAAATTGGGACACTTTCAGTTAATTTCCATTAATTAGCGCTACTAATGCCTCATGTATAGCATGTAACATAGGGGGTGGTATACCATCAATTGCGCTGAGAAGCGATGTTATTTATGCTGAGAAGCAGTTATTAGATCAAGGCATAGTATGAGGATGTGAGATCCAGATTCACTCTTATAGTTTGAACATGAAGAATCTGTCCCTTTTTTCCTCTCTGGTATCAGCTTTGACAACTGTTCACATGGTGCGGTGCTGCGCGGCCATTGTTGCTTTGGTGCTGTGCTGGTTGGTTGGTGGGGCCCAGTAACAGGGTGGCTTTGCCAGACAGCGGGGGTGCTGTTTGGCTGCTGTGTTCCGCCGTCTACTGGTGCGGTGCTGTGGAGGAGGAGGGCATCAAATAAGGAACGTGGCCCTGGTCGTGGTGCTGCTGGTGCTGGTGGAGCTCCTGTTGCAGGGAGAGGACGTGGTCGATCTGTGCCAGCTACACAGATAAATAAAACACCTTCCTCAGGTGCACGTAGGCGACAGGACGTTCAGCGTCATTTTGTAGGCCCAAATACCGGTGTACGAATGGTGAGGCCAGAACAAGTAGAGGCGATAGTAGATTGGATGGCTGACAGTGCCTCCAGTTCCTTCACATTCTCCCACCCAGTCCATTGCTGAAACTGCAGAGATGGCACCTACAGCCTATGGGCATCTGTCTTTCACCTCACCCCCTTGCAAATCAGCCAAGCCGTCTGAGCCCCAAGTCATGTAGCAGTCACTTATGCTTTTTGATAGTTTCTGTGGGCCATCCACCTAGCCCTCCCCCGAAAGTGGAAGAGATTGAGTGCACTGATGCCCTACCACTTATGTTTCAGGATGTGGACATGGGAGGACCACCGCAGCATGTCTCTGATGATGATGATGATGACAAAACACAGGTGCCAACTGCTGCGGCTTTCTGCCGTGTGCAGACGGGCAGGGGTGAAGAGTGGGTGGAAGATGATGTGGAGAATGATGAGGTCCTAGACCCCACATGGAATCAAGGTCATGCGAGTGACGTGTGCAGTTTGAAGGAAGGGGTAGTGGTCACACAGCGCCTGCCGCACAGCAAAAGAGGGAGCAGGGTGCAAAAGCAGAGTGTCCATCCCCTAGCCAGTACACCTGCTACTGCCCACCACACCCAGGGACTGAGCACACCAAAGCCAGCTCCAAGGAGTTCCCTGGCGTGGCAGTTCTTCAGACAATGTGTTGACGACAAGACGCAAGTGGTTTGCATGTTGTGCAATCAGAGCCTGAAGCGAGGCTTAAATGTTCTAAACCTGGGCACCACCTGCATGACCAGGCATCTATAGGCAAAGCACGAGCTGCAGTGGAGTACACACCTAAAAAAACACAAAAGATCTCAGGCTCCTCTTGCTCCCTCTTCGGCTGTGGTCTCGGCCTCTTCCTTCCCCTCTGGAGTGACAGTGGCACCTGCCACCCCGCAAACAGAGGATGTGGCAGCAACACCACCACCACCGTCACCAAGCATCTCCACACTGTCCCATGGAAGCGTTCAGCTGTCCATCCCCCAAACACTGGAGAGAAAGAGGAAGTACCCCCCTACCCACCAGTGATCCCTGCCCCTGAATGCCAGCATTTCAAAATTTCTGGCCTTTGAAATGCTGTCATTCCGTCTGGTGGAGACAGAGACTTTTAAAAACCTTATGGGGGTGGCTGTCCCACAGTATGTGCTTCCCAGCCGCCACTACTTTTCCAGGCGAGCCATCCCTTCCCTGCACATCCAAGTGGCGGATAAAATCAGGTGTGCACTGCGCAACGCCATCTGTGGCAAGGTCCACATAACCAGCGATACGTGGACCAGTAAGCACGGGCATAGACGTTATACCTCCCTAACTGCACACTGGTTAAATGCTGGGCCTGAGGCGGATAGCAGTTTGGCGCATGTCCTACCGCCATCGAGGATTACAGGACATTTCTCGTTGCCTCCTGTTGCCTCCTCCTCCTCCACTACCGCCTCCTCATCCGGTCAGCGTAATACCTGCACCACTAACCTTCAGCACAGCCAGGGGGAAACGACAGCAGGCTGTTTTGAAACTCATCTGTTTGGGGGGAAAAAAACACACCGCGCAGGCGCTGTGGAGGGGCATGGAGCAACAGACCGATGAGCCACTAGCCTGGCCTGGTGGTGTGCGATAACGGGCGAAATCTCGTAGCAGCTCTTGGCCGAGCCAGTTTGACGCACATCCCTTGCCTGGTGCATGTGCTGAATTTGGTGGTGCAGAGGTTCCTAAAAAATTACCCTGATATGTCAGAGCTGCTGCAGAAAGTGCGGGCCATGCTGCTGCTCGCCGGTCTGCGCTGCAGCGTAACTTCGGCCTTCCCCCTCACCGCCTCATATGCGATGTGCCCACAAGGTGGAACTCCACCGTGTACATGCTGGAGGGATTGTGCGAGCAGCAGCAGGCGATAGTGGAGTTTCAGCTGCAGCATGCACGGGTGAGTCGCTCTGTGGAACAGCACCACTTCACCACCAATGAGGGGGCCTCCATGCGGGACGTGTGCCATGTTGTGCTGTTTCAAGTACTCCACCAACATGGCCAGTGCCGATGATGCAGTCTTCAGCGTTACTATCCCACTTCTATATCTCCTTGAAAAAATGCTTCAGGCCATGATGGAAGAGGATGTGGCACAGGAGGAAGATGAGGAGGAAGAGGGATCATTTCCACGGTTATCAGGCCAGTCATTCACAAGTCGCTCGGAGGGTGGGTTCCTGCACCAACAGAGGCCGGGTACACAATTGTCCAGACAGGGCACAGTTCTGCAGGAGGAGGAGGAGGAACAGTGTTCACAGCAGGGTGGCACCCAAAGCAGCTTATGGGCATCAATAGAGCTTGGCTGGGGGGGTACAGAGGACACAGGCGATACACCTCCCACACAGGACAGCTTGTCGTTACCTCTGGGCAGTCTGGCACACATGAGCGAATAGATGCTGCAGTGCCTGCACAACGATCGCCGAGTTGCCCACATTCTAACCAGTGCTGATTACTGAGCGGCCACCCTACTGGAACCCGACTACAAGAACAACGTGCCGTCCTTAATTCCGTCACTGGAGCGTGATCGGAAGATGCGCGAGTACAAGCGCACGCTGGTAGACGCGCTGCTGATGGTATTCCCACCTGACAGCGGGGGCTCAGTGGAAGCACAAGGCGAAGGCAGAGGAGGTGGAAGTCGCCCACGTAGCTAGGGCACCGCCAGCACCTAGAAGGGAGGGTTAGCATGGCCGAAATGTGGAAAAGCTTTGTCAGCACGCCACAACAACCAGCACCACCAGCTGATATGGAACGTCTTAGCAGGAGGCAGCATTTCAGCAACATGGTGGAACAGTATGTGGGCACATGCCTACACGTACTGAATGACGGGTGTGCACCATTGAACTTGTGGGTCTCCAAATTGGGCACATGGCCTGAGCTTGCCCTTTACGCCTTGAAGGTGCTGGCCTGCCCTGCAGCCAGTGTATTATCTGAACATGTGTTTAACACCGTAGGGGGGGTGATCATAGACAAGCGCAGCCGCCTGTCCACAGCCAATGTGGACAAGCTCATGTTCATTAAAATTAACCAGGCATGGATCCCACAGGACTTGTCCATACTTTGTGCTGAATAGACAAGTATACCGGCCTTAACCAGCCATTGTTATACTGCAGCGCACTTTCTCTTTGCATTCTCTTTTCTATTTCCCAATGTTTTGGGGTCTTCCCAAATTAATAAAAATAAAAAATAAAAAATGTTTTGGTTACCTCCTCCTCTTCCACCGCCTCCTCAACCTTCTCCTCCTCCACCGCCTCCTCAACCTTCTACCGCCTCCGCCTCCTAGTTCAAGATTCATTTTTTTTTCTGTTCTATGTTATTTTAAGTCATTTCCCTATCCACATTTGTGTGCATGGCAACTGTCCTGCTCTTACCCCCATTTTGTTTCCTTTTGCAGCCCTCTAGCCCTTACTATGACTATTTTACAGCTATTTTAGTGCACAACAGAGTTCAGGTCCCCATTGACTTCAATGGGGTTCGGGTTCCCGGCGAACCCGAACATCCACGGGTCCACTCATCCCTACTGACGAACACTGGGGAGATTTATCAAATGGTGTAAAGGAAAACTGGGCCATAACAACCAATCAGATTCCACCTCTCATTGTCCAAAGGAGCTCTGAAAGATGAAAGGTGAAATCTGATTGGTTGCTATGGGCAACTAAGACAGTTTTTCTTTACACCATTTGATAAATCTCCCCCATTATTTCCTGATCTACATTGCTTCTTCACGCAGGGAGAGACATCCAAGGAAGATGTCCATGCATGCACTGACCTTCTAGCAACAGGACTGTGCCATACAAAGCATTAGGAGCAGAGCTGTCAATCACTCTGCAGTCCCACCCATTATAGTAAACATTAGGGCCCGTGTCCAGTATATGTAAGTATCACATCCTAGTCAATGCCTGATGTAGAATGGACAGACCGCTGAAAAAATCCAATTAAATAAAAATTTACCTATTACACAGACAGGTGACTCTGATTTTAATAGTCGCGATATTAACGCCATGTTCTTCTAGTTTAACAAAAACGTAATTCTTGTGTGTGCTTGATGTTACGCCCCTATTCATTTCCCAGATTACACTCGATAATATATCAGGCACATTTTAGTAGTTCGCTAAATCATTCAATAACAAAGCTAGCCTTGTCTCACTCCAGCTATCGAATGCCACGTGCCAGAACCAAAAATGATGGGGCTTATCTTCTGTTCCCAGGAAGTATTTACAAGGTTAGGAACTAGTTGAACATTGAGATTTTTAAGAATTGTTGGGACTGCTGCGAGTGTTGGTTTATACCCCACAGCTTTATGAAGAACAGGCCATGTTGTTTGATGCAGTAACTGCTATAATATGACAGTAATCCAAATATTTTTAAGAAAGAGCATCATTTGTCACTGAATAAAACTGAACTGCAATACTAGGCACAGCCTTCATAGAAGGGTGGCGCTGTTTCTGTAAAAAAAATATAATTACAAATTAAAGGGGTTTTCCAGGTTTTTAATATTGATGACTTATCCTCAGGATAGGTCATCAATATCAGATTGGTGAGGGTCTGACTACTGGCACCCCTGTCTATCAACTCTTTGAAAAGGTTGTGGTGCTCACTGTTCGTCGAGGTGTCTTCAAACAGCTGATCGGCAGGGATGTCGGGAGTCTGACCCCCGCCTATCTGGTATTGATGATCTATCCTGAGGATAGGTCCTTACTATTAAAAACCTGGAAAAGCTCTTTAATTACATTTTTTTTCTCAAGATAGGTCCTCAATATCAAAAACTTGGACAACTCCTGGCATAGGAAGACGCCGCCGGACTCATCGAGCGTCGTGATGTCTTCAACAGCTGATCGCCAGGGTTGCTGGGAGTTAGACCTCCACCAAACTGGTATTGATGACCTATCCTATGGACAGGTCATCAATATAAAAAACTTGGACAACCTCTTCTCGTTCTCTTCAAACAGCTAATCAGCAGGGATGCCGGGAGTTGTACCCCCACCAAACTGGTATTGATGACCTATTCTCAGGAAGAGGCCGTGGTGCTCTCCAAAAGTCTCGTTCTCGTCAAACAGCTAATTGGCAGGGATGCCGGGAGTTGTACCCTCACCAATATGATATTGATGACCTATCCTGAGGATAAGCCATCAATATCAAAAACTTGGACAACCTCTGGCCTAGAAAGAGGCCGTGGCACTCGCCTTCTCGTTCTCTTCAAACGGCTAATCAGCAGGGATGCCGGAGGTTGGACCCCCGCCAAACTGGTATTGATAACCTATTCTCAGGAAGAGGTCGTGGTGCTCTCCAAAAGTCTCGTTCTCGTCAAACAGCTAATTGGCAGGGATGCCGGGAGTTGTACCCTCGCCAATATGATATTGATGACCTATCCTGAAGATAAGCCATCAATTTCAAAAACTTGGACAAGCCCTTTAATCTCAGAGTAACTCTATTTAATGAGCCAACAGCAGTTTCTGGTGCAAATGGGAGTAAATATGTAAGGCCATACAAGACCACTCCCCCTCTTGCTAAGCACTGCCCACTTTTAAAAAGTGCAGTGAGTGACATAAAAAAACCATTAAGCTGCAAAACTCTTGGGCAAATTTTATGACTTTTTGACACCACTTTTCTGATACAAAGGTTAACATAAATTTCTTACATACAGTTAAATTACAAAATTATGTCCACCTGCATTAGCCACTAGGGGGAGTTTAGGAGCTTACTGCATACTGCTCTTTCTTGGATTCAATAATAAAACAGTATGTAGTAAGCTCCTAAGCTCGCCCTGGTGGGGGCTGCAGGTACAGTACTTAGAATTGTATCATTTAAAGGGTTTGTTCAAGTCAACTATACATTTTCCCTTTTGCACCTAATAGTTAAAAAGTGAAAATAAAACATTTTATACAATCACCCAAGCTAATAATATGCAGCTATAGGATCAACTGTTCTCCATATTATAGAAGGTAGGACAGTAGCAGCTTGTAGTGACTTGCAATTACTGGTGCCCTTTACTCATTTCTGATAATCTGATGGGCCGAAGCCTTCGTAGCTGCCATGTCTGTAGTAGCAGTCCCATTACTATTCTAGAAAGAGCGTGTGTATCAGTGTCAGGCATGTCACATCCAAATGCGGAATGAATTTAGAAATATAAGCCTTAGAAGCCTCGGAATATATCTGATCAGAACACGTAAGATCAGATTGCATCAATGTTTGCGAATAGAACTCGCTAAATGTATGTTAATTAAAAGATGAGATGTGGGTCACACAGTCGAGAGACACATGGAAACTGATCCAACTGCAGGACTAGCTTGTGAGTAGGCCAAATGAGGTAACAGACTAAGCGTATCAAATAAAGACCTATGGAAATTAGCTCTCGTTCGGAAAAAAGAAAAGAAAGCTGAGCCTCTGGTGCCACCAGTTGGAAGGTAGCTAACTTATGAATGTTTGACTTTTTAAACAGACCTTGAGACATAATTTAGGATTATAGCAAAGCCAGTGCTTCATCTGCAGACAGCTGTTTTGGGATGAGTGACCCTCATTCTTGCAGAGAAGAGAGAACTGGCAGTGATCTTGGGGGTACTATTTTTTTTTCTAGTAGACGTAAAGTACCTTATACACCATGTATTGTTCCTCAGGGAACACCTGTCTGCAGAAGAGGTCCTTGCTTGACTATAATCCTAAATTATGTCTCAAGGCCTGTTTAAAAGTTTGATCATTTATTTCATTCAAGTGAACAGAAATGACCTGAAATACCAGACATAGTCATTGGACAGTAGTGGTTCTGTTTCTAAAAAGTATCGTCTTGACTACATAGGGCTTCTATCCATTAAAATAGAAGTCACATCAAAGTAATTCCTGGCTATATAATTCACACTTAATATATCTATACACATTGGAACCACAATGGGCAGTAAAATGGCACCAGAATATGGTAACCTAAAATGTGACTTCTTGGCATCTTGCTCTGTCGAACCCTTGGCCTGTTCCCACTACATCGATGATATGCTAATTGTGTGGACTGACTTTGAAAACCAACTAATTAAATACCATGAAAGGTTTAATCCATTGTATCCAACTATGACGTGAAAATATGAATACGGTATATGGAAATTAACTTTCTGGACATAACTATAAAATTTCAAGACCTACTCACCTACAGACCTCAAATGGGACAGTTTCCACCCAAGACACATACTACAAATGCTCCATTTTAGGTCTGTAGTCTGTATACTTCATGATCCTGCTGTTCCCTGTGAGTATGGATGCTGCAATACTTACCATGTCATATGGTGTCCTCTCCATAATGCTGCCTCCATACTCCTGCCTGATGGCACACTCACCTCTGGCATCTTAAAGGGCCATTGTGTGCACTCCCAAATCCTTCCCCAGTCAATGGCTGAGAATCCCCCTGTATTTAAGGCACCCTCTCCAGCTGTAGGGTGCCTGAGCTTTAGGTTCCCCGGTGACCAGCATAGATGCTCTGATAGTTGAGTGCTATTTACCTGTGTTTATCCTGTGTTATCTCATATTATAGCTCGTATCTTCCTGCCGTGTTTCAGGTGTGTGCCATCCTGTCTGTGTCTCCCTGCACTTTCAAGTCCAAGTTGAGTTCAGTTCCTGCTTAAGTTAACCCAGTCTGTCTACCCTGTCTGTGCTCCAGTCTAGTACCCAGCCTACCTGCTTTCCTTTGTCTGATGACTGTTCAGACTATACTTGTGGTTTTGGTGCATTTTTGTGACCCTGAGTTCCTGGTGCTTGCACCATATATCCTGATCCCAGTGGGTTAGATGTCAACTACACCAGGACTTTCGCGGGAGGTAGAGGTCTGGTTGCTTAACCACAGGAAAGTCCAGATCCCTGTACAGAGGTTAAAAGGTGAATACCAGGGGAACGCCAGAATAATGCCCTTAGGGTTAACCCTTAGGGTTAACTGATTAGTTGGCTCAGTGGATCCATACTTACTGATCCATAACGCTCAAGCTGTCAGGATTGATTATAGCTGTCGCATTACTGATGCTTGGCCTTTTTTTTTTTTTATCTCCACTTTTCCTAAGTCATCAGTGTTGTTTAGGCCCTAAAATGCTAATGAGTCATGAGTATACGCTGTCAAGAGGGTGGTTGTTGCCCCTTATTTCTCAAAAGGTAGTGCACCCAAGAAGATTGACCCTGTCCAATCAGCGTAGAGAGTGTCAGAGTGGCTCTTGCAGCATGTAGCTTGCTCTGAGACCAGTGCATGATCTTGAGAGATAGGTTGTAACTAACTAGATAATGCTTCAAGAGTCACTCTGACCCTGCCCGTGCACATTAGACCATATAGAGCACTCCGGTTCACTCTACCTTGAGAAACGAGTGTCAGTAACTGGTCCCTTGGCAGTGCATGCTCTCATTAGAAGATCAGGGAAAAATAATGGCAATGATTCCCCGAGATTAGGGAACTAGAGGAAAAGACCAAGAGTTGAAAAGAACCATGAGGATGGACATGACGGTGGTATTGGTTATCTGCCGTCCGACCCCTAACTCTACGCCAATCCTTCCCACCAAACCCCCCATAACCTACCTCCACCCAGACCTCCTCACTAACATGCCCCAAATGATAGACGGACACCAGGCTTGGAATAAATCGGCCACAGCAGCCGTCTTTTATTAACATATAAACATAACATATATAATAAATAACAATTCTCTCCCCCGAGGAGAGGTCCTTGAAGCCTCCAAACAACTGCAAATACCCCACCGGGTAAGCCATCTTGCCCCCAGCCGTTGCCCACCAGCTCAGAAGCACCACTGAATGGCCCCTTTTAAATCCGTCACCACTGGGAGTCCAGCCCCAACCATGGAGCCCTCCCAGCATCCTCCTCTGTGAATGTGACCAACTTCAAGGACCTCCCCCCGCCACAGCCACCGTGACACCTAAACCACCCCACCTGCCTATTACCCCCTAAGCTCCAACCCCCAAACCTTAAACAAAGGGAGGGTGGGCGGGAGCTCGCTCCAAGATCCTCCAAAATGGCCCCTGGTCTCCCCTCAGCTAACCTATTTAACCCCTTAACCACACCCCTTACACTCAAACCCACCAATCCCCCACATTCCCAATTCCTCCTCCTATCCCCTCTAAACTCCACCTACCCACCTAACTGGGGTCTCCCTAAACTAAACCCCCGTCATGACGCCCTCCCCTAAGGCTACGCCCTCAGTCCGGACATAACTTGACGGTGGTATTGGTTATCTGCCGTCCGACCCCTAACTCTACGCCAATCCTTCCCACCAAACCCCCCATAACCTACCTCCACCCAGACCTCCTCACTAACATGCCCCAAATGATAGACGGACACCAGGCTTGGAATAAATCGGCCACAGCAGCCGTCTTTTATTAACATATAAACATAACATATATAATAAATAACAATTCTCCCCCCCGAGGAGAGGTCCTTGAAGCCTCCAAACAACTGCAAATACCCCACCGGGTAAGCCATCTTGCCTCCAGCCGTTGCCCACCAGCTCAGAAGCACCACTGAATGGCCCCTTTTAAATCCGTCACCACTGGGAGTCCAGCCCCAACCATGGAGCCCTCCCAGCATCCTCCTCTGTGAATGTGACCAACTTCAAGGACCTCCCCCCGCCACTGACGCGCCGACTTGACCACCTTAAGTCTGCGCGTCCCTCCACAAACGCAAGGCTACTTCAATCCCCTCCTGGATTGCCAAGCACCACATGTCCAAGCCAACCGCATTTAAATGCACACCGTCCGCCCGCCAAAACCCCCCTACACCCTTCTCCAGTTCCATATGCCTCACTGCCACCGCTCCATTCCTGGCCATGAACCTGCCCATCGCTCTATTCACCTTAATACGGGCCCTATTCACCCCCACCACAGAACGTGCATCCCTCCAAACCATCCTAGGCACAATATCTGACCATACTGTCACCATCCGCGGGAACATAGCCCATATCCGCAGCAAATCAAATTTAATCCCCTGCAGCAACTCGCGGAACGGCCGCGCCACCAGGTCATTACCGCCCACATGCAGAACTAACACCTCGGGTGCCCTATCCTGCCTCACAAACCTGTGAAACTCAGGCAACACCCCCGCCCAGACCATACCCCGCCGCCCTAGCCATCTCACCACTGCCACAGACCTCGGGAGCCCCAACTGCTGACCATCCGGCCGAACCGCTGCCCGGACAGCCCCCCAAAAGACATAAGAATGCCCGAGGATCCAAACTAGGGCCGGCACTGCATCTGTAACGAAAAAGAAAAGGAAAAAAGAAAACAACAAACCCAAAGCAAACCGTAAAGACATTGCTTATACTCCAACTTCCTACCCCTCCCCCCGGCCGCTCCCCTACAAACTGTGCAAGCGAATGTACGATCTAAACCGCCTAGATTCCCACCGCCCAATCCTATTAATAATCTCGTCGCCCAACCCCCACCTTGCTGCCTCCGTTGCCGCCCCAATTCTAAAAGAATGACTAGAGTACCCCTCAGGCCCCAAACCCAACCGAACCAAACATTTCGAAAAAAACCGCCGCAAACTGAAAACGCGACAAAAAGGAATCATCCCTATGCACTAACAAAGGCAACATCCCGCTCTTCCTGTCACCCCAGTAGTCACGTAAACTCCTAACCGGGCACATGGCGCAATCCAGGACACCAAACAACACCACTCTCCGCCCCCGGCCTTCAACATCCGTCTTAGACCGACGAATAACAAACTCCAGCCTGTCTTGGAATAACTCCACGTCTGCCTTCTGTAACCCCCCAGCCTTACGTACCGACGGACTGACCAACTCCCCCACCCGTAACGCCCCAAAAAACGCAAATGAAAAGGCCAAACGGAACAACCGGACCTCTGAGTCCGAACTACACACCACTCCCAGCTGCTCCCCCAGTCTCAACAACAACCCGAAGGACACCGGTCTCCTGCTATCACCCCCCGCACCTGCCCTGCGCCACCCCTTCAGCGCCCGCATGACCAAGAATGACTTAGTCACATCTGGCCGGTGTCTACATTTAAACCCGAACGCCAATCCAGCCATGCAACTATTCATCCTTGCCACGGACCAACCTGCCTCTCTACAGTGACCCACAAACAACAGCATCGGGACCTCCAGCTCCTCCTCCCCAACACCCAACTTACTGCACCAATCCTCCCAGTACCGCCACGATTTCCGATACAACTCCCACGTCCTAGGCGCAAGCGATGCCTGAATGAGACTTGCTACCGTTCTTCCAGTACCTCCCAAAGACAACTCGGGCATTCCCTCCCAAACTCTTCCGCGCCTGGAGCCAACTGCCGGAAACGGTCCCACTGTGAACGAGAAAGAGCGTCAGCTATGCCATTATCCACTCCAGGCACATGAACCGCCACCACCCACGCATTGATCAACAGACACTCCAATACCAACCGTTGCAACAACCGCACCACCAACACCGACGAAGCTGACAACCCATTTATCGCCTGCACCACCCCCAAGTTATCACAGTGAAACCGCACCTTCCTATCCTGAAAAACTTCCCCCCATAACACCACCGCCGCCACAATAGGAAACAGTTCTAGCAAGGCCACGTTCTTCACCCAACCTCTTTCCACCCAGCTGTCCGGCCACCGCCCCGCACACCACTGCCCCTGGCAATAGACCCCAAAACCCTCGCTCCCTGCTGCATCTGAAAACAACTCAAAATCAAACGAATTCACCACATCACCCATAAATAGAGAGCGACCGTTATAACATTCCAAAAAGGAAGCCCACACTCTCAAGTCCGCTCTCAACTCCCTCCCTAAACGCACATAGTGATGCGGTGAGACCACACCCGCGGTTGCCATAGCCAACCTCCTGCAGAACACCCTCCCCATAGGCATAATTCGGCACGCAAAATTGAGTTTACCGAGCAGCGACTGAAGCTCCCGCAACTGTAGCTTTTTCAAACGACACGCCCTCGCAACCTCCCCCTTTAAATCCCCTAACTTATCTAGGGGCAACCTACATTCCATCTTATCCGTGTCAATCACTATCCCTAAAAAACTCAATTCCGTGACCGGCCCAACCGTCTTCTCCGTGGCCAACGGTACCCCGAAAACCCCAAACAACGACTCCAAGGTTCGCAACAACAAGGCGCACACCTTGGAACCCGCCGGACCAATGCATAAAAAATCGTCCAGGTAATGAATAATAGACTCACAACCCGACGAATCCACCACCGCCCATTCCAAAAAGGAACTAAACGCCTCAAAATATGCACAGGACAGGGAACAGCCCATAGGCAAACACCTATCCACAAAAAACTCCCCCCCCCAAAAACACCCCAACAAGTGTAAACAATCTGGGTGAACCGGCAGCAACCTGAACGCAGTCTCGATGTCAGTCTTTGCCAATAGCGCCCCCCTCCCCAACTTCTTAACCCACTGCACTGCCGCATCAAATGAGGTATAAACCACCGAACACAAGGCGGGGTCTATACCGTCATTGACCGACGAGCCCTTTGGAAAAGACAGATGATGAATAAGCCGAAACGTATTCATCTCCTTCTTCGGAACCACCCCCAATGTTGACACCCTTAAATTCGGCAACGGCGGGGCCGAAAAGGGGCCCGCCATCCTGCCTAGACTGACCTCCTTCCTAAGTTTCTCGGCCACCACCTCCGGATGCTCCAACGCTGACCTCAGATTTTTCCTAACCAAAACCGCTTCCCCTTGAACAAACGGGATCCGAAACCCAACTGAAAAACCTTCCCGCAATAAAACTGCCGCCTCCCTATCCGGATATCTGTCTAGGAACGGGCCCATCCTTCCCAGACGCACCGGCGTCTCCCCCTTTGCTATTGAAATCCCCCCCCCCCCTCTGTCTGTTACCCCTAAAGCACCGCGCCGCACCGTGTGAACCTCCGCACACCGAGCACTCGTGTTTAAATTTACACTTTGCTCCAAACTTACATGTTCCGTCATTAAATGCGAAACAAAGCCCCTTTGCTGAAGCTGCCGCAACATTGGGCTGCCCACCGCCTCCTGCCTCCCCCCGAAAGGACTGGCCCTGTCTCACCGGCGCGGTAACCTTCAACCACAAGGCTATATCCTTGTGATCCCACTTAATTTCGGGCCGCACCGCCTTCCGCTGCCGAAACTGTTCGTCGTACCGCAGCCACGCTATCCCCCCATACACCCTATACGCCTCGCCCACTGCATCCAAATAACAAAACAACGCCGAACAGCACTCCGGCGCCTTCTCCCCAATCACGCTCGCTAATATCGCGAACGCCTGCAGCCAGTTTGCAAACGTCCGCGGTATTAGGCGGTACCTACGCTTCTCCTCCTCCTCTTTCTTGCCCTCATCCCGTCTCGCCCTATCCAGGTTAAATTTTTCCAAAGGAAGCAAAGAAAAAATCTCTACATACTCCCCCCTCCAAATCTTTTCCCTCACCTCCTGTTTCAAATGCGCCCCCAATGGACCCTCAAAGCAAACATACACCTCCCCTCTTGCCCTATCGTCCATCCGCACCGTCTCGTCCTCAACCGCGCCCCCCGCCTGCGTCTGCACCGACGCCACCGCAGACCCCACACCTGAACTGGCCCCCCCAACCGCACTCGCTCCCCCAGAGGGCCCGGACACCCCCCACGCAGGTAACGGAGATGCCCCCCCCATACCCCAACCCGCAAGCAAACCTGCCAGCCCCCCTAACAGTTGCCCCAAACCCCTGCTAACATCTACTGGGGACCCCCCAACACCCCCAGCCCCCCCAACAAACTGCGCTAATGGTCCCCAAGAGGCCTCACCTGGCTGCCTGGGTGCTGTGTCCCCACCAGCCGACAATCCGGAATCCTGCTGAACATCCCTCCGCGTCGCCGCCTCTTCATCCAGTCCCCTAGCCAGGCCCAGGCCAGGGACGTTAGGACATCCATCTTCCCGGGCTGCAGGCGAGTGGGCGGAGCCTCCTCTTCCTGGAACTGTAACCACCGAAGCTAGGGGCCTGCCGCCGGACACCACTGCAACTGCGGCAGCCCCGCTCCTCCCGACGTCCTGCACACGCTGGGGGGTCACAGCCACTGGTCCCGGGCTGGAGACCCCCGCACCTGGTCCATCTCCCTCGCCGATCGTCAATGAAGGACGAGGTGACCGGGCCCGGCCACCTCGCAGGCTCCGCCTACTGACCGGATTCCTCCCACGCCGGGGAGTAACGGAGGAAGCTTTCCCCGCTGACCCCCGGCGTGGAGGGTCCCTTGAGGGGCTCCGTTTGCGGCGCTGAGCCTTAGGAGGGGGCGGAGCCGACTGAGAAGCCGACGGGCTGTAGCGCGCCGGCGGCCCGGCCCGCCGCGGCCGGATTAACACTGGCTGAGGCCCAGCTGGAGCCTCAGCCACCCCCTGGAGCATCTGCTGCACCTGCGCCTGGTTCCAATCGGCGCCGCAGACCTCCGCTGCTGCCCTTAACCGAGCGATGGTCTCCTCCAGCTGTTCCATGATGGGTCTTCAGCTACAACGACAGGTACCAGCTCGCTCCAAGATCCTCCAAAATGGCCCCTGGTCTCCCCTCAGCTAACCTATTTAACCCCTTAACCACACCCCTTACACTCAAACCCACCAATCCCCCACATTCCCAATTCCTCCTCCTATCCCCTCTAAACTCCACCTACCCACCTAACTGGGGTCTCCCTAAACCAAACCCCCGTCATGACGCCCTCCCCTAAGGCTACGCCCTCAGTCCGGACATAACTGTAGTTGTGCTATGCAGCATCCCTTGTGTATGTTTTTTTACAGTTGTATTACTTTTATCATGAGTAGAATCTAAAAAGTTTTGCTTTTATGTGTGTGTGTGACATACTTCACCACAGGAGGTTATGCTTCTTACCCTCTACAGAACATTCGCGAGTTCATGTCGGGAAGGAACAAGACCTTCTCCTGTGGACTGCAGCTTCTTTAATAACGTAGTTGATCTGTGAGTTCGTAAACTTTTAGAGATGAAGAACTCCTTTGCTTTATTAACTTTTTGCTTTCGGTAAGATTGGAGTGGCAATAATGCATTGTCTATATTGGTTGCCGTTGTACATGCTATGGACCTGCACTTGAACTTAGCACCATTCAGTGGGGCTAATCTTCTTGTGGATACTCACTGCGTTTTCTGCTCGTAGACCATGGCAGGACTTGACATTGGACAAATACCGAAGTCCATGAGGAATATCCCCCATGTGAACATACTCAAAGACATGAAACACTTCATGGACATCCTTGCGTTTTCTGCTCGTAGACCATGGCAGGACTTGACATTGGACAATTACCAAAGTCCATGAGGAATATCCCCCATGTGAACATACTCAAAGACATGAAACACTTCATGGACATCCTAGAGTTTGTCAAAATTTTGGGGAATTTTTTTGGGTCAACTTTGCCATGAGTTGCAAAAGCCAGACCAGAGCTGAATCAAATAATGGGTGCATGATGAGTTTACTTAGTCTAAGCTCCACAATGAAAGCCCTTCTCCATTATAGCAGCCATATGTCAGCTTGGGTAAGCCATAATAGGGACTGACTGTGATCCCATGCGGTAGCGTGGCACGTGTACAGCAAGGATCAAGAGCTGTGTTCTTTAATCAATATCTCCAGTCCATACACACTAAACAACAATGCGGCAGCTTGCTTATTGCCTCATTAAAGGGCCACCAAGATGTCCTGACCTTTGTCTGTGGAACATTGAATGTGAGACAGCTGGGAATGATGTATTGAAGTCATTGAGCAGCAGAAGCTGTGTTTAGATGTAACCTTTCAGAAGGTTAGTTGCTCAGTAAATTCTTGTACCTCTTGCTGTAGTCTTCCTTTATCGGGACACAGTGGATATTAAGATGCTATTGATTGCTGGCAAAAACACACTTTAAGATGAATGGCATACATTACATGGAAGCAGTGGATTACTGGTCGTTGTAACATTGGGACGCAGAGTATATAATAATTATAATGTACACTATAAAGTAATTGGAGACTGAAGGTGAATGTGATACCATCATATTTTAAATGGAACCTGTCACCAGGAAATTCACTGATAAACCAGGCACAATTTCTTGTAGGACTAGCTCAGGTGAACGTAATGATTCCTTTCACTTAGCGATCCGTTACTTCATTCTGGAGAAAAAGTGCTTTTAAGTCTTCATTCACACAGTCAGTGTTTGGTCAGTGATTTCCATCAGTGATTGTGAGCCAAAACCAGGAGTGGATACTACAGAGACATAAGGTAGAAGGGAAAGATCTGCACCTGTTCTGTGTTTTGGACCCGCACTTGGTTTTTGCTCAAAATCACTGATGGAAATCACTGACCAAACACTGACTGTGTGAATAAGGCCTAATCCATATGCAAATGAGCAGTAAAATGCACCCGGGGTGGACTCAAGAAACTCTGTGGCACCCTTGCTTCTCCTCCTTCTTCTGCAAGCTGCTCCCTTCTTCATTGACAGGGTCAGAACCCTAGAACCTAGCCCTGTCAATCAAGGAGAAAGAGGGGTTTGCAGAGGCGGCAGGAGGAGCAAGGGTGCACAGATTGGCACTTTATAGGGCACTATAGCAATATCATAACACAGGGATAATATAAAGTTAATCCACGGCACTTCACATTTAATTCTTAGTTTGCAGAATATCATTTGTGTACATCCAGTGCAATTCATTTATAGATTATAAGTATTATGCCATATCAGACAAAAAACTCCCGGACGTTTCGGTCTTCAGCAGAGTCTTGAGGCAGGGTAGAGAGGCAGGCGCTGAAGAAGGTCGCACAGACCGAAACGTTCGGGAGTTTTTTGTCTGATATGGCATAATACTTATAATGTACAAATGAATTGCACTGGATGTACACAAATGATATTCTGCAAACTAAGAATTAAATGTGAAAATTTATTTTGCACAAATCTCTCGGAGTGCTGTGGATTAACTTTATATTGTCTAAACCACTCTGACAGGCACCCACACTGGATCCTAGGTGTGCAGAGTACATATTTATCTAAACATAGGGATAATAAGCACTGTGATGTAAAAGTACAAGTATAATACACACAGTGATGTCACAGTACAAGTATAATAAGCACAGTGATGTCACAGTACAGGATTATAAGCATAGTGATGTCACAGTACAGGGATAATAAGCACAGTGATGTCACAGTACAGGATTATAAGCATAGTGATGTCACAGTACAGGGATAATAAGCACAGTGATGTCACAGTACAGAGATAATAAACACAGTGATGTCACAGTACAGGGATAATAAGCACAGTGATGTCACAGTACAGGATTATAAGCATAGTGATGTCACAGTACAGGGATAATAAGCACAGTGATGTCACAGTACAGAGATAATAAACACAGTGATGTCACAGTACAGGGATAATAAGCACAGTGATGTCACAGTACAGGGATAATAAACAGTGATGTCACAGTACAGAGATAATAAACACAATGATGTCACAGTACAGAGATAATAAACACAGTGATGTCACAGCACAGGGATAATACACAGTGATGTCACAGTACAGGGATAATAAACACAGTGATGTCACAGTACAGGGATAATAAACACAGTGATGTCACAGTACAGAGATAATAAACACAGTGATGTCACAGTACAGAGATAATATACACAGTGATGTCACAGTACAGGGATAATAAACACAGTGATGTCACAGTACAGGGATAATAAACAGTGATGTCACAGTACAGAGATAATAAACACAGTGATGTCACAGTACAGGGATAATAAACACAGTGATGTCACAGTACAGGGATAATAAGCACAGTGATGTCACAGTACAGCGATAATAAACACAGTGATGTCACAGTACAGAGATAATAAACACAGTGATGTCACAGTACAGAGATAATAAACACAGTGATGTCACAGTACAGAGATAATAAACACAGTGATGTCACAGTACAGGGATAATAAGCACAGTGATGTCACAGTACAGAGATAATAAGCACAGTGATGTCACAGTTCAGGGATAATAAGCACAGTGATGTCACAGTACAGGGATAATAAACAGTGATGTCACAGTACAGAGATAATAAACACAATGATGTCACAGTACAGAGATAATAAACACAGTGATGTCACAGCACAGGGATAATACACAGTGATGTCACAGTACAGGGATAATAAACACAGTGATGTCACAGTACAGGGATAATAAACACAGTGATGTCACAGTACAGAGATAATAAACACAGTGATGTCACAGTACAGAGATAATATACACAGTGATGTCACAGTACAGGGATAATAAACACAGTGATGTCACAGTACAGGGATAATAAACAGTGATGTCACAGTACAGGGATAATAAACACAGTGATGTCACAGTACAGGGATAATAAACAGTGATGTCACAGTACAGAGATAATATACACAGTGATGTCACAGTACAGAGATAATAAACACAGTGATGTCACAGCACAGGGATAATACACAGTGATGTCACAGTACAGGGATAATAAACACAGTGATGTCACAGTACAGGGATAATAAACACAGTGATGTCACAGTACAGAGATAATAAACACAGTGATGTCACAGTACAGAGATAATAAACACAGTGATGTCACAGTACAGAGATAATAAACACAGTGATGTCACAGTACAGGGATAATAAACATAGTGATGTCACAGTACAGAGATAATAAACAGTGATGTCACAGTACAGGGATAATAAACACAATGATGTCACAGTACAGAGATAATATACACAGTGATGTCACAGTACAGGGATAATAAACACACTGATGTCACAGTACAGAGATAATAAACACAGTGATGTCACAGTACAGGCATAATAAACAGTGATGTCACAGTACAGGGATAATAAACACAATGATGTCACAGTACAGAGATAATAAACACAGTGATGTCACAGTACAGGGATAATAAACACAGTGATGTCACAGTACAGGGATAATAAACACAGTGATGTCACAGTACAGAGATAATAAACACAGTGATGTCACAGTACAGAGATAATATACACAGTGATGTCACAGTACAGGGATAATAAACAGTGATGTCACAGTACAGGGATAATAAACACAGTGATGTCACAGTACAGAGATAATAAACACAGTGATGTCACAGCACAGGGATAATAAATACAGTGATGTCACAGCACAGGGATAATACACAGTGATGTCACAGCACAGGGATAATACATAGTGATGTCACAGCACAGAGATAATATACACAGTGATGTCACAGTACAGCGATAATAAACACAGTGATGTCACAGTACAGAGATAATAAACACAGTGATGTCACAGTACAGAGATAATAAACACAGTGATGTCACAGTACAGGGATAATAAACACAATGATGTCACAGTACAGAGATAATATACACAGTGATGTCACAGTACAGGGATAATAAACACACTGATGTCACAGTACAGAGATAATAAACACAGTGATGTCACAGTACAGGCATAATAAACAGTGATGTCACAGTACAGGGATAATAAACACAATGATGTCACAGTACAGAGATAATATACACAGTGATGTCACAGTACAGGGATAATAAACACAGTGATGTCACAGTACAGAGATAATAAACACAGTGGTGTCACAGTACAGGGATAATAAACACAGTGATGTCACAGTACAGAGATAATAAACACAGTGATGTCACAGTACAGAGATAATAAACACAGTGATGTCACAGTACAGGGATAATAAACACAGTGATGTCACAGTACAGGGATAATAAACACAGTGATGTCACAGTACAGGGATAATAAACACAGTGATGTCACAGTACAGGGATAATAAACACAGTGATGTCACAGTACAGAGATAATAAACACAGTGATGTCACAGTACAGAGATAATAAACACAGTGATGTCACAGTACAGGGATAATAAACAGTGATGTCACAGTACGGGGATAATAAATACAGTGATGTCACAGTACAGGGATAATAAACAGTGATGTCACAGTACAGGGATAATAAACACAGTGATGTCACAGTACAGAGATAATAAACACAGTGATGTCACAGTACAGGGATAATAAATACAGTGATGTCACAGTACAGAGATAATAAACACAGTGATGTCACAGTACAGAGATAATAAACACTGATGTCACAGTACAGGGATAATACACACAGTGATGTCACAGTACGGGGATAATAAACACAGTGATGTCACAGTACAGGGATAATAAACACAGTGATGTCACAGTACAGAGATAATATACACAGTGATGTCACAGTACAGGGATAATAAACACAGTGATGTCACAGTACAGAGATAATAAACACAGTGATGTCACAGTACAAGGATAATAAATATGGTGATGTCACAATACAGAGATAATAAACACGTGATGTCACAGTACAGGGATAATAAACACAGTGATGTCACAGTACAGGGATAATAAACACAGTGATGTCACAGTACAGGGATAATAAACACAGTGATGTCACAATACAGAGATAATAAACACGTGATGTCACAGTACAGGGATAATAAGCACTGTGATGTCACAGTACAGGGATAATACACACAGTGATGTCACAATACAGAGATAATAAACACGTGATGTCACAGTACAGGGATAATAAACACAGTGATGTCACAGTACAGAGATAATAAACACAGTGATGTCACAGTACAAGGATAATAAATATGGTGATGTCACAATACAGAGATAATAAACACGTGATGTCACAGTACAGGGATAATAAACACAGTGATGTCACAGTACAGGGATAATAAACACAGTGATGTCACAGTACAGGGATAATAAACACAGTGATGTCACAATACAGAGATAATAAACACGTGATGTCACAGTACAGGGATAATAAGCACTGTGATGTCACAGTACAGGGATAATACACACAGTGATGTCACAATACAGAGATAATAAACACGTGATGTCACAGTACAGGCTTCCAGAGCTAGAGATGGCCTTGCGGTTCGCCCGGCGGTCGTTTTGCAGCGAACTTTGCTCGTTCGCTGTTCACCCAACAGGCGAACATATAGAGAAATTCACGCCCGCCATATTCTTTTACATTGTGAAGAACTTTGACCCATGACACATCCATCAGGTGGTACAGGACAGCCAATTGAGACGTTTCAGCACATGGACATACCCCCTCCCTTATAAATAAACCCGATCTGGCCGCCATTTTACATTCAGTCTTTTGCCAGCGTAGGGAGAGGTTGCTGTGTGGGGCAGGGACAGGCTGTTAGGGACACCAAATGCTAGCTAATAGGGCCACAAAAGTCCTTTTAAGGACTGGTATAGGTGTGCTATTGACAGGTGTGATATACTGAGGAGTGTGATATACTTATAATATACTTTCTAACATAGAAAGTATATTATAGTGCATTTGTATTGTGCAGCAGTCGTGTGCGGTTCTGCTGCGATACTGAAACCACACAGAGTGCCAAACACTATTGGAACAAATCATTTCTACTGGTGTGATTTACCAGTTGTCCCTCCAAAAAACGGATTGAAGCGGGGGTGTGATATACCAATAATATACTTTCTATATAGTGCATCCAAAGTTCTGTGCTGTCAGGTGAATGCCTATTGCCTAATTATTGGGGCCTGTACTGGCCGACAGTTAATTTTTTTATCTCTTGCCACATAATCACACCCTTGTCTCATTCCTCTGCCTCTCATTATGGAAGGAGTCAAGTTAACTCCGAAACGCGTCTGGTAGGACAATCCCATGAGACTAAGGATGTACTGAAGCGCTTCAAGTCGACCAGGAGTAGCGGGATCTGTAATCGAAATTTGGTAGAAAAAATTGAAAAACTTTAAAAATCGTCAGCCGCAGTAACATCTGACCTGCCTGCTTGAATGAGCACCTGTGCAGGAACTGAAGTCTACAAAACTACTGAGACGGCATTTCTACAACCGATTACCGTGGATCCCTGACTTTACCTCCTGGAAGATATACCGCAGCCTGTAAAACGCAGTACACGTGGGACGCCACGTGAAATTGCAGCACAGCCGGCACAAACCTACAGAACTGTAAGTAACAATAGTGCCGAACGAGTGTATACACAGGCAGAGCTATCTGTTGCATTGTCAACTCACAGTAAAAGAAACTGGAGTGATCGGCACTCTGACTGTATTGAGTTCAATCTGTTAACTTTGGTATCATAAACCTGAATATACCAAGTGTACTGGACACTATCAGTAGTAAGGAACTTGACCATCAGGATATCCTTCCTATAGGATCACACATGTGTTTTTATATTTTTAGCGATACCCATTTTAGAAGAATATAAGTCTATATAGCATATTGTTTAATAATATTACAGGGAGTGTTCTCAATGAACCCAAAAAACTCATTAATATCAAAGCTGAATATTTTTGGAAGTAGTTTTTAATTTGTTTTTAGTTTTAGCTATTTTAGGGGGATATCTGTGTGTGCAGGTGACTATTACTGTGCATAATTATTAGGCAACTTAACAAAAAACAAATATATACCCATTTCAATTATTTATTTTTACCAGTGAAACCAATATAACATCTCAACATTCACAAATATACATTTCTGACATTCAAAAACAAAACAAAAACAAATCAGTGACCAATATAGCCACCTTTCTTTGCAAGGACACTCAAAAGCCTGCCATCCATGGATTCTGTCAGTGTTTTGATCTGTTCACCATCAACATTGCGTGCAGCAGCAACCACAGCCTCCCAGACACTGTTCAGAGAGGTGTACTGTTTTCCCTCCTTGTAAATCTCACATTTGATGATGGACCACAGGTTCTCAATGGGGTTCAGATCAGGTGAACAAGGAGGCCATGTCATTAGATTTTCTTCTTTTATACCCTTTCTTGCCAGCCACGTTGTGGAGTACTTGGACGCGTGTGATGGAGCATTGTCCTGCATGAAAATCATGTTTTTCTTACCTTGCAGACTTCTTCCTGTACCACTGCTTGAAGAAGGTGTCTTCCAGAAACTGGCAGTAGGACTGGGAGTTGAGCTTGACTCCATCCTCAACCCGAAAAGGCCCCACAAGCTCATCTTTGATGATACCAGCCCAAACCAGTACTCCACCTCCACCTTGCTGGCGTCTGAGTCGGACTGGAGCTCTCTGCCCTTTACCAATCCAGCCATCTGGCCCATCAAGACTCACTCTCATTTCATCAGTCCATAAAACCTTAGAAAAATCAGTCTTGAGATATTTCTTGGCCCAGTCTTGACGTTTCAGCTTGTGTGTCTTGTTCAGTGGTGGTCGTCTTTCAGCCTTTCTTACCTTGGCCATGTCTCTGAGTATTGCACACCTTGTGCTTTTGGGCACTCCAGTGATGTTGCAGCTCTGAAATATGGCCAAACTGGTGGCAAGTGGCATCTTGGCAGCTGCACGCTTGACTTTTCTCAGTTCATGGGCAGTTATTTTGCGCCTTGGTTTTTCCACACGCTTCTTGCGACCCTGTTGACTATTTTGAATGAAACGCTTGATTGTTCGATGATCACGCTTCAGAAGCTTTGCAATTTTAAGAGTGCTGCATCCCTCTGCAAGATATCTCACTATTTTTGACTTTTCTGAGCCTGTCAAGTCCTTCTTTTGACCCATTTTGCCAAAGGAAAGGAAGTTGCCTAATAATTATGCACACCTGATATAGGGTGTTGATGTCATTAGACCACACCCCTTCTCATTACAGAGATGCACATCACCTAATATGCTTAATTGGTAGTAGGCTTTCGAGCCTATACAGCTTGGAGTAAGACAACATGCATAAAGAGGATGATGTGGTCAAAATACTCATTTGCCTAATAATTCTGCACTCCCTGTATAGTTATTCTCTGTATTTTCTGTATTTTACTTAGTATAAATAAAATATATTACTGTCTCATAGGTCTGTGCGGCGCATTGCTAATGCTGTAAGCATTAGCAATCCGCCACACAGACAGAAGAAGGAGCGACCGGCGGCCACAGCGCACATGAGTATAATGCGCTGCTCTCTGCTTACTAACATACCATGGCAGCCAGGACTTCAGTAGCGTGACTCCTGGCTGCCATGGTAACCGATCGGAGCCCCAGCATTACACTGCTGGGGCTCCGATCGGAACTGAAAACTGCCACCAATGATGGGGGGAGGAGGGGGACCCTGTGGGATATGGCCGGCACATTCATTGGTGGCGCAGTGGCCACAGTCCCTCCCCTCCTACTCTGTCCTCATTGGTGTTCAGCGGCAGCCGCGCACAGTGGGGAGGCTCCTCCTTCCTCCTCCCTCCTCCTCCCTCCGCTGTGCCGGCCGGCTCAGTCCTGCCTCTCTGGCCTCCGGAGGACACGTTTCAGCCCTAATCGGCGTATAACACGCATACATAATTTGCCCCCTATTTTCAGGGGGAAAAAGTGTGTGTTATACGCCGATAAATACGGTATATATATATATATATGTACAAATTATAATAACAGCACATAAGGGGGGTAACTGGGCTGGCACAGACATAAGGGGGACTACTGGCACATAAGGGGGGCTGCTGGCACATAAGGGGGGCTACTGGCACATAAGGGGAGCTACTGGCACATGATAGGGGGACTATTGGCACATTATAGGGGGGCTACTGGCACATAAGGGGGTCTACTGGCACATGATAAGGGGACTACTGGCACATAAGTGGGACTACTGGCACATAAGGGGGCTACTGGCACATAAGGGGTACTACTGGCACATAGGGGCTGCTGGCACATGATAGGGGGGGACTAATGGTACATAAGGGGGACTACTGGCACATAAGGGGGGCTACTGGCACATAAGGGGGCTACTGGCACATAAGGGGAGCTACTGGCACATAAGGGGGGCTACTGGCACATAAGGGGAGCTACTGGCACATAAGGGGGTCTACTGGCACATAAGGGGGTCTACTGGCACATAAGGGGGGCTACTGGCACATAAGGGGGGCTACTGGCACATAAGGGGAGCTACTGGCACATAAGGGGGACTACTGGCACATAAGGGGGACTACTGGCATATAAGTGGAGCTACTGGCACATAAGTGGAGCTACTGGCACATAAGGGGAGCTACTGGCACATAGGGGGGGCTACTGGCACATAAGGAGGGCTATTGGCACTTGATGGGGTGGGGGACGACTGGCACATAAGGGGGCTACTGGCACATAAGAGGGGCTACTGGCACATAAGGGGGGCTACTGGCACTTGATGGGGGCAACTGGCACATAAAGGGGGCTACTGGCACATAAAGGGGGCTACTGGCACATAAGGGGGGCGACTGGCACATAAGGGGGGCGACTGGCACATAAGGGGGGCTACTGGCACATGATAGGGACTACTGGCACATGATAGGAGGCTACTGGAACATAAGGGGGGCTACTGGCACTTGATAGGGGGGGCGACTGCCACATAAGGGGGCTACTGGCACATGATAGGGGGGGCACTCTGGCTACTAGCACATGATGGTGGGGGGCTCTTATTACTGGCACATGATTGGGGGCATCTATAGGGGCACATCTTGTTGGCACATGATTAGGGGGCATCTATGGGGGCACATCTTACTGGCACATTATTGGGTGGCACTATAGGGGCATCTACTCAGGCTAAAAAGAAGGGGTATTTTATATGGGGGCTCTGTATAGGGGCATTTTATACTGGGACACATTATTGTGGGTACTATGGGGAAGGGGGAGAGGAGCACTATGGGGTCATCTACGGGGGCACTAAGAAGGGATATTTTATACTGGCACATTATGGGAACATTAGCTCAACTGGGGGCATTACAAGGGGGTATGATTTGCACATTATAAGGAGAATTATTTCTACTGGGGGGGCATTCTGTTGGGCTTTATTACTCCCCCATCGTATGACCCCCTAGTAGCAGCACCAGCCTCTCCCTGCTCTGCTATCCCTCTGCCCCTTCTCCAAATCCTTATTATGAAATCTTTCTCATTAGGATAAAACACAACATCAGCTCCGCCGAGCCCCCGGCCAAAGTGTGGAAGTGGCGTCCGAGATCCCCAAGGGCCAAGCCAAGTAATTGTAAGTAAGTAAGTTTTCATGTGGAATATGTTTATGTTATAGACATATAGCATACACTGTGCAACACAATATACAGTATACCGCTTCACTGTGCCACACAATTTACAGTATACCTCTACACTGTGCCACACAATATACAGTATACCTCTACACTGTGCCCCACAATGTACAGTATACCGCTACACTGTGCCACACAATATGCAGTATACCGCTACACTGTGCCACACAATATACAGTATACCTCTACACTGTGCCACACAATATACAGTATACCTCTACACTGTACCCCACAATGTACAGTATACCGCTACACTGTGCCACACAATATGCAGTATACCGCTACACTGTGCCACACAATATACAGTATACCTCTACACTGTGCCACACAATATACAGTATACCTCTACACTGTGCCACACAATATACAGTATACCTCTACACTGTGCCACACAATGTACAGTATACCGCTACACTGTGCCACACAATATACAGTATACCGCTACACTGTGCCCCACAATATACAGTATACCTCTACACTGTGCCCCACAATATACAGTATACCTCTACACTGTGCCACACAATATACCGTATACCTCTACACTGTGCCCCACAATATACAGTATACATCTACACTGTGCCCCACAATGTACAGTATACCTCTACACTGTGCCCCACAATATACAGTATACATCTACACTGTGCCCCACAATGTACAGTATACCTCTACACTGTGCCCCACAATATACAGTATACCGCTACACTGTGCCACACAATGTACAGTATACCTCTACACTGTGCCACACAATATACAGTATACCTCTACACTGTGCCACACAATATACAGTATACCTCTACACTGTGCCACACAATATACAGTATATCTCTACACTGTGCCCCACAATATACAGTATACCACTACACTGTGCCACACAATATACAGTATACCTCTACACTGTGCCCCACAATATACAGTATACCTCTACACTGTGCCACACAATGTACAGTATACCGCTACACTGTGCACACAATATACAGTATACCTCTACACTGTGCCCAACAATATACAGTATACCTCTACACTGTGCCACACAATATACAGTATACCACTACACTGTGCCCCACAATATACAGTATACCGCTACACTGTGCACACAATATACAGTATACCGCTACACTGTGCCCCACAATATACAGTATACCTCTACACTGTGCACACAATATACAGTATACCGCTACACTGTGCCCCACAATATACAGTATACCTCTACACTGTGTCACACAATATACAGTATACCTCTACACTGTGCCCCACAATATACAGTATACCTCTACACTGTGCCACACAATATACATTATACCTCTACACTGTGCCACACAATATACAGTATACCTCTACACTGTGCCACACAATATACAGTATACCTCTACACTGTGCCCCACAATATACAGTATACCTCTACACTGTGCCCCACAATATACAGTATACCGCTACACTGTGCCACACAATATACAGTATACCGCTACACTGTGCCCCACAATATACAGTATACCTCTACACTGTGCCCCACAATATACAGTATACCGCTACACTGTGCCACACAATGTACAGTATACCTCTACACTGTGCCCCACAATATGCAGTATACCGCTACACTGTGCCACACAATATACAGTATACCGCTACACTGTGCCCCACAATATACAGTATACCTCTACACTGTGCCACACAATATACAGTATACCTCTACACTGTGCCCCACAATATGCAGTATACCGCTACACTGTGTAGGGGTTATACTGTTTATTGTACAGCATGGCACAGAGGTTATATTGTCCGGCATGGTGTAACCTCCATACATTTTATGTACAGTATACAGTAATCCGCCATCTATGCTTTGAATCTGGTTTTATATGTTACTTGGTTTTTGTACATTTACTTGCGTGTGCTAGGTGAGACCTGCTGTGATTGGGTTTTAGTTATTAAATGCTAACATGACCGTTTTTTGGTTTTGCACATTATTGATGATTGTATTTCATGACTACTCTTCTAAGGGTATTGCCTTCCTTTATACTGCAGTTCTCCTGTACCGCTCTGCCTGCCACTTTTAGCAGTAATTTATGATTTTGTTTTGCTCTCAATAAATCTTGTGTTAAGCATACAAAAATATATATATTTATATATATACAGTATATATATGGTGAGACGGTTGCAAGTACTCTTATGATATGATTTCATCAAGCAGTTTTGATGGGGGGGGTTTGACACTCGCCCTGAGAGAAATTTTACCTAGAAACTGCACTGATAATAAACACAGTGATGTCACAGTACAGGGATATTAAATGCAGTGATGTCACAGTACAAACATAATAATCTTAGTGATGTCACAGTACAGGGATAATAAACACAGTGATGTCACAGTACAGGGATAATAAACACAGTGATGTCACAGCACAGGGATAATAAACACAGTGATGTCAGAGAAGAGAGATAATATTTACAGTGATGTCACAGTACAGAGTGATGATGCTACAGATAATTCACATAATGATGTCACAGTATAAACAGTGATGTCACAGTATAATGATGTCACAGTATAAACAGTGATGTCACAGTATAAACAGTGATGTCACAGTATAAACAGTGATGTCACAGTATAATGATGTCACAGTATAAACAGTGATGTCACAGTATAATGATGTCACAGTGTAAACAGTGATGTCACAGTATAATGATGTCACAGTATAAACAGTGATGTCACAGTATAATGATGTCACAGTACAGGGAACAGTGCTATTCTTTTATGTGGCGAGGTAGCTACTGGGTGGCCTCAGGCTCTAGGGGCCAGATATAACTGCAACCTCTGCGCTCCCTATAGTTAGATATACTGTACATCGTACGCACACAATTTTCAGGGAAGCCATTGAGCCACTTGTATATTTTTGGACTGTGGGATGAAAGTGCCTTGTAGACATGACATAAACTCTATTAGGTGTATGAGAATCTACTGATTAAAATGTCCTTAAAGCAATAGTAAAACAATATGAAACATTAAGAGTGATGCTTTTCTTTATTTGCTGCTTTGTCTCCATCTGATAATTTTGCGTTGCTTTTTACTCCAGACAAGATGTTCCACAATAAAACTAAGATGAATATAAAGCAGAATCCTATATGCCCGCCCGGACATTGATGAACGATCTGCGCTCTATATAACGAGCCTATACTGAGCACTACTGCGACCCATCATTCATTCTGTGGGTAGATTGTTTCCCCCCACATGCTGATATGATCACGTCTACTGATAAACACCCTCAGAACATCTCAAGCCTACCATCCCCAGGAAAATTACATTCAAGCTGCAACCAGAGGAATATTATTGCATTTTTTCCCCCCCTCTGGATGAAAGTGGCTGGAAGAAGCTGTATCTGATGAAATATAACGGCAAGCTCAAGCCAGGAATCTGGCATCAGTTCATTTTCACAGCCTTCTACAACTGTGTCCTACTGTACTAGACGGGGGTCTTCAAAACCATTTTCTTTAAAAAAAAAAAAAAGCTCAATGCCCTCATTTAGGTGTCACTCTTATTATGAGTTTTCATGGTTTTCTAAGACAAGGGTGAGAAACTCTGGATGAGCGGTGGAAATGAGATGGATATTAAAGTAGACCTGTCATCTTTAATAATCCCTCAAAGCTGCTGGGCCTATAATGAAGCAGTTGTCGTATGTGGCTGAGGTTAGAGGTCTACAGAGTCTACAGTATTCAATAAATATTCTAATTTTCTTGCTGTCAAGAACAGAATTAGTGTCCCGTAGTCTGTACCCAACAGATAGACCTAATTACATGACACGTGACGATATTCTGCTGAATTAATACAAAGAACTGAGGAGCAGAGGCCTACAGAGAAAATGAATGGCCCCATATCAAAGCTCACACTGGGCCCCCAACAAGAAAATTTAGACGAACAGTGTGCTGCCATATATTGTTTGTTTACTGGGCCCACAGTGTGTCCCCGAATTTTATTACCCACATGACAAGAGTATGGTGCCAGTTCAGCTTCCCCCTACCCAACGTCAATGGGGATAGGACCTACCATGGCTGGTCTCCTCTCTCCAAAGGTCACAAAGCACCCTCTATGCCTCTGATGGCTAACCTCCGACTCCCAAGATGTACACTTGCTTGGCTGTTCTCAGAACTCCATAGAAATAAGTGGAGCATGCTGGGAGTCGTAGTTTGACCAGAGGTTAGCCACCACTGCCTATGCTATGTATAATCAATGCTGAGACAAGCCGTTGTCATCTGTAGTGGATCCTGGCAGTTAGTGTTCAGTTTCACTGCAGCTCCCCCACAGGGGCCTTGAAGCATTATTTCTATTTAAAGGAGTATCTTCATGGCTGTCCTACGTGGTGGTCCTACTTGGTGGCTGGAGTTACAAAAATACCCAAGTGGGCTTTGCGACTCCTCTGCTTCCATGACCCCTAAAATAGTGAATGGGAGTTATGGAAAAAGCGTAGCACAGCGAGTTATGCTGTTTCGGTAACTTGGGAGCTATGGAAACAGTTTATCTTTGTGTGCTAGACTATATGTGTGCCTCCCAATCACTTTTATGGGGGTTAAGCCTAATGCGTCCTGCTTTTCTGTTTCTAACACTGGGATAGGTATTCAGATCTCCGTCAAGAATGCCTGAGATGGGAGTACCCCTTTAACTTCCTAACAGTCATGTTAAAATTTGGAAAAACCCTCCCAAAAATGACACTTTTTTTATTGTAAACAAATAATATGTTTCCCTTTTGTGTTCTAGCAGTCATACCGTTTTAATTTTTTCTTCTATATTTTTTTTTTAGTTTGCAGGATCAGTTGTAGGTTTTTTAGGAACCATTTTGGGGTATATAGAGTGTATTAAATAACTTGTATTATTTTATTTTTAGGGGGGAAGATAAAAAAACTGAAATTTTTACATTATTTTGTGGAATTTATTTACGGCGTTCACTGTGTGATAAAAATAACATAACTGGATTATGTGGGTCACTACAATGATGATAATGTCACATTTCTATATATTTTTTACTATTTTTCCTTTCTTTCTGCAGCCTGTCAGCTCTGCATTTGCGCCCTCTCCTCATCCAGACTGAAGGGGAGGGGGGCAACTGCTTTATCTGCTCATATCACTGGTGTGGTACCAGCTAGAGATATGAGCTGGCATTCCAAGCTTTCAAACAATGCCAGAATGACAGCAATATCTTCAGTACATGGGAAGATATCGCTGTTAGAAATCAGGATGCATCTAAAAGTAAAAGAAGATTTTACCCGCAATTATTCCCGACTGGATTTCTAACAGTGATATCTCCTCTGTTGCTTGGACTAATACTGTCATATTGGTCTTGGATGAATGCCTGGAACAAGTCCAGGTCCATGCTTCTAGCTGCCACCATTCAGGAGATATCAGCAGCTAAAGCAGCCAACCCCCCTCCACTTCTGCAGTTAGGTGGTTAAATCAAAGGGCTGTGTATTATTCTTGCATTGTGTCCTCCAATGTAAGAGATGCAAGTTGTAGGCACCCTCAACTCTGGCTAATAGTTGAAGGTCCCAATTAGGGGACATCCCTATATTTACTCAAAATGACTTAATATAAACTTAAAGAGTTACATGGTCATTGCCCACAAACCTCTATATGAGGACCATATTATATATTGTACTGCCAGAGTACAACTCAATAGTCTCACCTAGAAGCAATGCTGTAGTATAACCATGTACATGTGCCTGTAATGGGTTGTGCGACCATAAAACCTCTGTCTATGGACTTAGCTCCCATAGATGGACCATTCTTGTTATACAGTAAGAGGTTCTTATACCCCACCTGCCATCTGATGACAAGAACAATTCTGCCTCATCTCAGTCTGCAATCTTTTTGGCTAATTGAGGTTTTATCGTGGTTTTTGCCAAAAACTATGACAGATCTGCTTTGTGCAATGTCCTGTAGGAAATGCAGAAGGACCTGCACATGACCATGCCTCTGAAGGTCCTCAAGTCAAAGTGTAGGAAGCAGAGGGAGGAGCTGCTTTGTCAGTGATCTGGGGGATATACTATGAAATTAGCAACAATAATCATTTTCCACCGTATGTTGCGTATACAGGCGCTCAAAACAAGTGAGCGAATCACAATCTGCCCAGAATTGCTCTGTAGCTTGTCTTGAGCTTGCAAATACTTGAAAGGATCTATTAGCTCTAGTCAATTGTCTGTTCTAATGAAAACTTGTATTCCTCATGAAATAACAATGATGGGGCATCTTTTTTTCAGAACTCTGTATTGTTAGGGTCCTCAGTTATTCCTCCTGGAAATGTTTGAATAAATTGACAACTTGGTCTTATGATTCCTCTTGTCAATAAATTGTGTCCCTACTAGTGTTGAGCGAACTTGTGTTTTTAAGTTCAGTGTACAAGGTTCGGGTTATCTAAGAATTCTATTATGGATTCTGCTACCATGGACCATAAGTTATGGTCCATGGTAGCGGAATCCCTAACGGAATTTTTGATAACCCGTACCCGAACCTTGTACTCCGAACTTGTAAACACAAGTTTGCTCATTCCTAGTCCCTATACAGTCTGAACTTACCAGCACCGATTAAAAGCCTTAAAGGGGTTTTCTCATCTCAGACAATAGGGGCATATCGCTAGGATATGCCCCCATTGTCTTATAGGTGCGGGTCCCACCACTGGGACCTGCACCTATATGGAGAACGGAGCCCCGAAAGTAAAGGAGAGCGCACTGCGCATCCACAGTCGCCCTCCATTCATTTCTATGGGGCCGCCGAAAATAGCCGAGCGCTGGCTCGGCTATTGCCGTCTGCCCCATAGAAACGAATGGGAGCATGTGCTGCGCATGCGCAGCATGCTCTCATTCACTTCTATGGGAGAGGCGGGGATTAGCGCTCGGTGGTGGACAGAACCCCGGGAAATCTGGGGTCCTCCAGCCACAGTGCTCCCCCCTCTGTTCCACCGCTGGGACCCGCACCTATCAGACAACGGGGGCATATCCTAGCGATATGCCCCCATTGTCTAAGATGGGATAACCCCTTTAAGCCATGACTGGCATAAAAAATGAAAATCAGACATCATATAGAACAGGCATGCTCAACCTGGGGCCCTCCAGCTGTTGTAAAACTACAACTCCCACAATGCCCTGCTGTAGGCTGTTCGGGCATGCTGGGAGTTGTTGTTTTGCAACAGCTGGAGGGCCGCAGGTTGAGCATGCCTGATATAGTACATGAGAATCACTTTCTAACAAAGCTAGAACCAGTCCTGTACCTCACATGGGTCCAGAGATCTCCACATTCATTGTTGCAATTGCTCTGCTAGATTCTCTTCAGGCTGGCAGCTCAGGAGTGTGTCCTTTCTGCTGTAGCTCTCTCCCTATCAAAGCTCAATGGGCATCTCTCTTCTGCTGTGGCTCTTTCTCTGTAACTGTCACAGCTTCTAACATAAGATATGTCTGGCGACAGTTAAAGATTTAAACTGAGCATGTGTGACCAGCTCAGTGAGGTGGACAAGAAATGAGGAAAAGAAAAAAACAGCAGGTGGCGCTATACAGATACAGTTTATTGAATACCTCAGTGGCATACATGCTATTACAATAGTATTGAGATCTAGGTGCTGGTTTGAAAAATGTTATATATATTTCGTGCACAACCCCATGAAATAGTGTCAGACTGTGCAGGGACCTACGATATTGACAAGGGCAACAGTAGCCTCTAGTCGTCGATTTATTTATACATTACCAGGAGGAATAACAGAGGGACACCAAAAAGGAGTTTTAAGAATAGATGCTCTGTAACTGTTATTTTCTGGGGAATGCAAGTATTTGCTAAAAGAGACCTGTCGTGATTGTTTAAACTTACAGAGACTTTGCTCTCCTTGGTAATTATGTATTATGGGCTGAGGGTAGGCAAGAATGAAGAGGGGCACTTATTTTGCTACATTGAGATACAAAAGCTCTTCTGAATTTATTGAAGGCAGAAAAACACTACATACATTATTTCCTTGCAAGATAGGCCGATAAGTAGCAGACACCTGGAAGAGGAGGAGGAGGATTGTGTTACATTGTAACAATTGTAAATCCGAGGTGTTGACAGTCCCTGCGAGCACCTGCGCTCATGTAGCCATCAAACCGTATTCTCCTCCAACATTCCTTCATTGCCCTAAAATACCAGGTCCTGAATAGCCAAATTCTTACATTGCCAGACATTAAAAGAAAAAAAAAAAAAAAAAAATCAAAGTCAAGTTTTTGCCCTTACCTCTGTCGGATGGCTGCACATCTAATATAAGCATAAACGACATTCATCAGTATAAAAAGTGATATTTTATGCCACGAAAAAAGTGGTTGCAAAGAGAATACGACAAGTTATAATTCAATTCTGCAGCAATTTATCATTCCCTAGTCCAGGGGTCGGCAACCTCTGGCACTCCAGCTGTTGTGAAACTATAACTCCCAGCATGCTCCATTCACTTCTTTGGGAGAACAGCCAAGCAAGTGTGCATGCTGGGAGTCGTAGTTTTACCACACCTAGAGTGCCGAAGGTTGCTGATCCCTGCCCTAGCGGTTTCTATTCATCTATTTCATTTAATGTTTGTGTGTCGTTAAAAGATATCGACAGTATCCCCCATAACTAGTGACCTTTTACAGTACCTTGCCCCCTTAACAGTGAACTCCACAGCCCCTCATCCCTTAACACTGACCCCCCCCCCCCACAGTGCCCCGCCTCCTTAAAATGGGACCTCCTAACAGCCCATCCCCTTAACTTTGACATTCACAGCAGCCCGCCCCTTTAACAGTGAGTTTCACAGCACCCCACTCCCTTGACATTGACCTCTTCAGGGGCCCACCCCCTTAACGGTGACCTATACAGCACCCCACCGTTAATACTGACCTCCATTGGGGACATCCCATTATTTGTGACCTCCACTGTTCCCTGCCCCCTTAGCAGAGACCTCCACAGCACCCGTCCCGTACTTATTTTTATTGCATGTATTGTGGGCTAAATATCTTTTTTGTAATAGACTTTTTATAAAAAATGTTGCACTGTTTGGCTTTTGCAGCCTGCATGTATTCCAATACATAGCCAGCTGCAGAATGCCATTCACTAGAAAATCCATCAGGCTGGCCGTCTTCACTGCACCATCTCCAGACTCTCATCCTCATCTTCTGGACGATCTTATCATCTGATTTATGACCAATTCAGAGTTGAACTTTCTCCATAAATTATTACAGATACTGGAGCTGCTCACCAATAAAGGCCCACCGGTGTGCTTGCCAATTGGGGTATCCATGGGTGTCTTCTAACAGGTGGCTCCTACAGCATGGCTGCGTGTTCAGGTTCCTGGCGGTTCTTGTCATAGGAACTGACTCATGAATCTCACAAGCCATGTCATACAGATTTCTGAACCTGAGCATATAGGATTGGCCCACTTTTGGATATTTAGGTATTGGGTGAGGGTCACCTGAATCTGGGGCTTAGGAAGTTCTTGGTGCTTCCAGTTCTCACCAAATGCCCCTTGTTAAGTGACCATCATGCTCACCCCAAAGGAGAGCACCACAAATTATGCTTTTATAGTAATTATTAAACAAATGTAATTATAATACATAAAAGGCCTGTTAGTTGGGTGTCCTCAAAAGATGGTAGACCTTTGTAAACCTAGCAGCTAGTAACAGATATACTCTCGCTAAGCAAGAAAATACACCCAGAAAGTGGAATGAGCATATTGCACAAGAAATGATGTGCAGCAGTACAGCCCCACGGGGGACGAGTGAGGGTGGAGAGGAGGATAGCAGTGGTGGTGGTGGCAATAAGGGTGGTCATAGTCCTTACGGTGGCCAATCCCTGCTTCAGCACAATCCCTAGCTGCACGGATAACGGGAGGGGAATAAGCCTTCTTCCCCTCGGAGCACACCCTGAACTTTGAGGCTTTTGATGTTAGGTGAGGGTGAGCAGCGGGTTGTAAGGTAGGAGAACGGGGCTTCTGATTCCAAAGGGAGACCAATGACCTTCTTTTCACAAATGCTGTGTATAGGGATGGCTATAATGTTACCTCTCCCTGAGTCACTTTCCACAGATACTTTTAATCTAACCAAATTACCAAAAGTGGTCCAATTTTTAAAAATATTTCTATGCCTAATTGCAGGGTACAGTTGTAATTCAGATGGCCAGTTTAAGAAGCATGGTGGGCACCAGAAGCAAACCATGTGCAGTAAAGTCTGCAGCCGTATACATACATTACCTTGCACGGCCCTTATGGTCCTCAACCTTCTGTAGTAATCTGTTCTGATCTCTCACAGCTTTCACTCCCAGGAATTGTGTTTTCCTGGAGAAATCCTGTAACAGTTAACTATTACTTACCCATACATAGCCTCTTTGGATACATAGGGGAGATTTATCAAGACAGGCATTCCCATACGCCAGTCTTCATCCCTATAAGCCAGAGTGAGATGTGTTTAGTTTATGAAGAGGTAGGTGCCTCTTAATAAATTAGGTGCATTTAAGCACTGCCATGTGCCAGAAACTCAAATCTATGCCAGCTAGGGACTGGCGTAGACTTGAGATATAACTTACACCAGTTTCTGGGATAAGTTATAGTAAATCCGGCGGGCCGTGAGGAACCCAGCCCCCTCCCACTAAGCCCCACCCCTTTAAAAAGAAAAGCTCAAAAATTCACAAATGATGCCGCAAATATGGCGTGTGCTATAAGATCAGACATTTTCACTCCATAATAGTGGTGTAATACCTTTGATAAATCCCCCTATGGTGCATAGCTAAGTCACACTAGCCATTTGTACTATGGTAAGTGCACAGTTAGCATCTCAGTAAACAGAAACATAACATTAACCCTTTAGCAGTGACCCAGCGAGTCCCTGCAGATGGAGCTGTAGGGTGAAAATATGCAAGACAAGGGGAGAACATGGCAGGAACAAGACAGATTATACATTATCTGTGCACTGGGAGCAAGGCTTGTTATATTCCTTGAAATATACAAATAGGTTTAAATAACAAATTGGCTAAAAGTCCTTAAACTGTTGGGTGCATTGAAGTACATGTCCCACCTCCTAGTCATCCTGATCTTCCCTTCAATAAACGGAATGTGGAATTTTCCTGTATACAGAGAGTTAACAAAAGTACGAGGGACATGGAAACTATTTGGGGTTTAAGGATATTTCATTACTTTCTAATACAAAGGATTATTTTTATACTTTTAATCTGATAACATCAAAGTTTTTTACCTCGCTGTCTCAAAATCCATGGAAATTATAGTTGCATAACTAAAATGAAGAGGGATTTGTTATCCTGTTATTAATTCTGATTGCTATTTTTGTCAATTTTATAAACATATTACAATGACATATTAATGGAATCTTTCTGTGACCGGAGAAGCAACTGGAGGCTCCTTGGCTTCAATGCAAAATATCTGACAGTTCCCCCAACTATGGGGCATCACTTAAAGGACTGGAATCCTTATATGTGGTAGAGGGACCTATTGAGCCCTCTAAGGCCCTTTTCACACGGGCGAGTATTCCGCGCGGGTGCGATGCGTGAGTTGAACGCATTGCACCCGCACTGCATACCGACCCATTCATTTCTTTGGGACTGTTCACATGAGCGGTGATTTTCACACATCACTTGTGCGTTGCGTGAAAATCGCAGCATGCTCTATATTCTGCGTTTTTCACGTAACGCAGGCCCCATAGAAATAAATGGGGTTGCGTGAAAATCACAAGCATCACAAGTGCGGATGCGGTGCGATTTTCACGCACGGTTGCTAGGAGACGATCATTATTATTTTCCCTTATAACATGGTTATATGGGAAAATAATAGCATTCTGAATACAGAATGCATAGTAAAATAGCGCTGGAGGGGTTAAAAAAAAATGCTATTATTTTCCCTTATAACCATGTTATAAGGGAAAATAATACAATATACAGAACACCGATCCCAAGCCCGAACTTCTGTGAAGAAGTTCAGGTTTGGGTACCAAACATGTGCGATTTTTCTCACGCGGGTGCAAAACGCATGATAATGTTTTGCACTCGCACGGAAAAATCGCGGGTGTTCCCGCAACGCACCCACACTTGTTTCCGCAACGGCCGTGTGAAAGAGGACTAAGGCTCCAAGGACCTGATGAGACCACAATGTCTTAACCTTCTACAGTACAGTTAGGACCCCTGGCACATGACATGGCAATCTGGTATATTGGCTCCACAAGTGTATCACCTCTGCTGTGATGGACTCTGCTCAGAGGATCCAAACATCACTATCTGAGAAATAAGAAAAAGAGAAGACTTTCTTGGCTGAAGGAAGACAGCCAGATGTCATACATTTCCAGAGAAAGTCGTTCTTTGAGCTGATGACTTAATAAAAATTGATATTTTTATACCAACACAGAGAGCTAAGCAGGTGATGTCTAGATGTTTGGTTCTCATCTTGAAGCATGAGGATGGAGGAGAAGGTGTTCATGTGCTTTGCTGGTAGCAGTGTTGAAGACTCACTTGTTCAGAATGACTGCAATACTCAATGCTGCCACATCCACATCCCAAGCCCCACAGCTCACAGGTAGAAATAGCTGCACAAGGAGGGCACCTGATAAGCCACAGATCAGGGAATGTTAACCCCATCAGAACCAGGATTAACAAGAAGCACAGAACAAACTAAACAGGCCACAGTTCACACCCAAGGCCGCAGCCAGCATGCATCGCAGAACCAGGATACATAAGAAAACACCCACAGCCAGTACACAAAGCGCATGCAGCCAGCTTGCACGGCACCGGTGACAGGAACCATAGAGATACAGACATGGGAAGAACACACATTTACAGGCATAGTTCACACAAGAACACCGCAGCCAGCACACAGCCCCAAAGAACCAGCATACACAGGAGTCAGCCTGCAGCCAGTACGCGTGAGGGCATGCAGCCAGCCTACACGGCCACAACACAGTGAACCGCACCTTGACAGTTGGACTTTATAGAATTGTAAAACCAGGCATCGTTTGGAAACAAGTTACAGTATGCATAAATGTGCCATGTCCTCCAGGGGAGGACTGCTCAGTGTGTTGGCTCTCTGTTCTGTTGTGGCTGATAGAAGGGTGTCCCAACCTGGGACACTCAATGCATATGTCCTATTCAGGCAAATGAATTGGAATTCTCTGAACCAGACAACTTATTCAAAGACTTTCATGTAGTTTTATGGATGGTCTTGGTTTTCTCTAGGTTATATATAGTCTATTACTGTATTTTCAGCTTTAAAAAGCATAAAGGGACACTACCATCGCATTTTTCTCAATACTACCAACCTATATATAAATATTGTATATTTTTTCTTTTATAAAAATGGGGAAGGATGGCTTCTGGATATAATTTTTTGAAGTAACAAATTACCAATGCAGATGTGAAAGTAGCCTTAGTCAGACCATCACTCTGACCAGACTGAGAAGGGGAAGAGTGACACAATAAGAGCATCACACACAACACTAATCAATGTAACATCTTTATCTAGTCCTATCAAGAGAACAATAGAGCTGCCATGCTGTCTTCCCAATTCTACATCTACTATTATCATGAGAATTACCTCACAGTATCAGTAAAATCTATACAGGAGATCATACCATTTGCGTTGACTGCTACAGAAGGAAAAAAGTATGCACTCATTTTTTAATGGCATATGAAAAAACTGTTTTCGATGGAATATTCTTTTCTGATGGAAGTGTCCCTTTAACAATTCCAGTAATTGTATACTGGGATTGAAAGGATAATGTCATGAAGAACAAAGAAGTAGCAAAGCCTCTGAAGAACTCAAGAGAGGTCAATGGGCTATTAACCTGCCTAGGCTTTGTTTAGCCATTATCTACCCATGACCCATAGAGGTTGGTTTGTATACACTCAGGAATGTGTATTTGTGACATGGAAACCAGGTAAGGAGCACCAAAGAATATCCACCAACATTGTGAGACTGGGGTAGCTTAGGTTGACAGAGGACAAGTCAACAACAAGGCTAATATGTTACTTATGAAACAAGCCGCAAGAGTACGACCACGCGTTCAGGTCTCTGGATGTAGTTTTGGGAGCCAAAATCAGGAGTGCACCATAGACGGAGAGAAAGTATAAAGGATAGAAAAAGACTTCTCCTCTCTTTTCAATTTACTTCTGGTTTTGACTTCCAAAGCTGCATCCAGAAACCTGAACGTTGGGAAGTAGCCAGAGAAATAGACCCTAGTGGCAGGTGATTGGCTTCAAAGTCAACTCCAAATAGGGATGTCTTCTGGTGGACCTTTGGGTCCCTTTATTATGTAGGAAGCCAAAATCAGAAAAGATCACAGAAGGAGAGAAAGTCTAAAGGACAGAATCAGGTGGTCCACTCTGACCAACCAAAAGAGTAAAACATAAAAATAAGATGCCTTTGATGAGTTTGAGCACCATCATTTATAGTATAACCCATAGTCTTCATAATACAGGAGCCATTGATGAATTGACCTTTCTTCAAGAAACAACCATGTGTATAACACTTTGTGTGACCAGATGAATCACCTACTTCTGCCTTTTAGTTTTTGGCACAGCTTTCTGTGTCAGGATGGTGAATGTAGTCATTCTACACATTAATACATATCTTGTATAGTATAAATAAACATGGCAAATCATGGCCCTCAGCGAATCATTTCCACAATCGATCTTTCTCTGCACAATATCAGGAGACTTTTCTCTCCTGAAGTGAGTGGAAGAAAAAGCAATAAGAGTTTTGCAGATTTCATCACCCGGTAAATTCAATAAAAACAATGTTTATTTTATAAGTTCAATAAAGGCAAGAGGGGCAGCTCAGCGAGAACCCGCGTGCCTTCCACACGTCAATAGCTGCTCTTTAAACCTCAATATATGTGGATTTGTAGTAAACATTAACTCCTAAAGCAATGCGTTTAGAGGACCTTTCAACATAGTATATGTACAGTAGATATCCACAAATAAATATGATCCTATAAAACACAACCTGAAAGTGAATTGTCCATGTGTCTAGCACATAACTAACAGAATTAGATGGTGTATTCTTTCTGGAAAAGGACATATAGAGACAAAGGTGAATACTAGTACATACCGTATATAATATCATAGACGTAATCTCCGGTAGGCATATGAATTAATTACCAACACAACATAATAACCGAATCCACATTATACGTTTTTTTCTATTTCCTCCCAAGATAGAACTGAAAAATCCAGTTTAGGCCAACTTCACACTTCAGTTATTTGGTCAGCTACATTCACACGAACGTATTTTTGTTTCCGTGTCCGTTCATATATTTTTTTTGCGGATTGCATAAGAACCCATTCATTTCAATGGGTCCGCAAAGAATGCGGACAGCACACCGCGTGCTATCAGCATCCGTATGTCCGTTCCGTAGCCCAGCAAAAAAAAATAGGACATGTCCTATTCTAGTCCGTTTTGCAGACAAGGATTGTTACAATGGATCCGCAAAAAAAAAAAACGGATGCCATACGGTATTTGCGGACTGCAAAACACATACGATCATGTGAATTTAGCCTAACACCCACCTCCTTAATTCATTTCTAAATCACTTTCTGGATAAGATAAGATAAGATGCCTTTATTGTCACTGTACAATACAATGTAATACAATGTACAATACAATGAAATGTTGTTTGGAGCAATCCTAGATGCCATGGACAGGGGATCAAGGGAGACAGTAGTTCTGGTTTACATCATATCTCCTAATGCTTTGCTCAGGTATCATGCAGGAATGTGGAAGAGATCATTCACAGCTGTGATCAGCTAATGGTTTAAGGCACAGGAGAGGCTACAGACTGCAGCAGCGTGCGGCATGTCATGGGCATTGTGAAAACTACAGCCTATCACAGGGAGTGGCAGCGATAATGGTTGGCAATACTCAGACAATAGCTACAAGAAATTTGAAGCAACCTTACACAGTTATGAACTAGTGGATTCCCCATCATATTCTACCTGATATTTAATCGAAAAACAATTGACTATCCTCCATCCAGATGGTCATGTGAAAGGTCCTTTATAAGAAAGCCGATCGACTTATGTATATATGTGAAATAGTCAAGGCAGATTGGTTCTTTTATTGAGTTTTTTATCACGAGGAAGATGAAACGTTTTTGCCTTCCTTTGGATCAACACAGTAGCAGAATTATACATTGCACTTCATAGACCAGTATCTTTTTCCAACCTTAGTCTGATGTTCTGACACCTGATACCTTTCCTGTCCACCTCCTTCAATGACAAACTTTCAGAACAATAAAGAGAAATATAAGTTTTCTCCTACCAAAGAAGTGAACTCTCTTGGCCACACTTGGTTAGGTGCTGGGCTGGCTAGACTGGGATATGGAGTCTAAGGAATTTTCCCAGTCATTACCATTAACCCCATGCAAGGAGGTATAGACTTTCCTAGTAGGATCACAAGCCATGGTCCCCAAAATAGTCTAGGAAGGTGATAAGGATGTGATGAGAGGATGAGATGGGGACATAATCACAGCCAGGATCAGATTCCAATAGCAGAAAGGAACACAAATTAAGCAATGGATGTACCTTACTCTGCAGGTGCGGTGGTAATGCTGGAAACTCCTTAAATTAGACCACCAGAACTGGCATTATCAAGGAGCAATTTCCCTAGCAACCTGATGCAGTCATCATCAGAAAGAAGGAGATCAGTGGCCAAGACCTGCAGAACTGAGGGACTTGTCTCTTAGGCTTGGAAAGGTGAGGCCCAGAACCAGATGTGGCTTTCAGCTGGAGCTGTGACCACTAGAAGAGACCCACTTCCCACCTGGAGAGGTGACTGACTAATACATTTTTTAGGTCAAACTGACATCATACATGTTGGGATATTCGGTCATTGGCCTAATTTGACTTTGATACCAAAGATTACATGAAGACTTCATGGAGGAACATTAATGGGATATATGAATCCCTTGCTCCATCCACCCTGCTCCATGGGATATATGAACCCCTTGCCCTGTTCACTCCATTTCTGTTAAGAAGCCTCCATCTTCCTCTAGCTCTGAACTGGAGGCATTTTCAGTGGCTGCTACTCATCCAGAACTCCCCAAAAGCATGGACTTCTGCAAGCCTCTCTCGGGCTAAGAAGAGCGTCTTCCAGAAGTAACCAACTTGAAATACGATCTTCAGATGACTTTGGGTGGGGGTTCATTTGGGTACGTTTTTCTTCATGACCTGTCTTTGCTCTCCATTCCACTGTGATCAGACCACCCATTACTGGTATGGCACTTGTCTTGTTAGGACTTGATCTCCACACTCCAGCTACACCATCAATATCTTATGACCAACCGATTTGCTCAAGCTTGAAAGGACTTTACCGCAAAAGGAATGCAAAAGTGCATCCACCAAACCTATCCTTGGGCCTGGAAAAAGCATTGCAATATGTTTTTGTAGCATGCCTCCAGCCTCTGTAACAATGTTCTGCTCCACCTTGGTGACAGAACGGTTAATGTCCTCTTTCTATGGCTTATCTATTTTATAGCAGTTTGTAGCTATTCTTCTGGTGAAAAGACATGCACACTACAATTAAATCCCTTTGGCAGAAACCAGATGATAAATAAACGGTTCTGCCTTAGTGGCTGTGAAACTACCAGGACTATAGAGAGTGGAGATATTAATATGTTAGGACAAAGGGGCATTGAGCGCGATCTCAGATGCCTATCACCCTCACAGATAACGCACTGTCTGCTATCCTGCGCCTCCTCCACCCATCTTTAATTTAACAACAGAAAAAAACTAATTTAGCTCTGCCAGAGAAAGAAAGAGCATTCCACTGAGGTTTAACCCATCCGCCCTGTAGGAAACATGCACTATGAAGCAAATAGCCATGAAATCCTCTCAACGGCACATTGGTGTGGAATATACAGTATATATATATATATATATATATATATACTGGGGTAAGTGCCGCCATTATAGTATTTGTACAACATTATTATAGTACATCTGTCAGCAGTTTTGTCCCTATGACACTGTCTGACCTGTTCTATGTGCACTTGGCAGCTGAAGACATCTGTGTTGGTCCCATGTTCATATGTGCCCGCATTACTGATAAAAATGAGGTATTAATATATGCAAATGAGCCTCTAGGAGCAACGAGGGCGTTGCCATTACACCTAGAGGTTCTGCTCTCTCTGTAACTGCCGCACCCTCTCCACAGGGCCAGGCAGTGATAACGTCATCATGCCTGGCCCTGCTAATCAAAGTGCAGAGGGCGTGGCAGTGGCAGAGAGAGCAGAGACTATAAGTGTAATGGTAACGCCCCCTGTTGCTCCTAGAGGCTCATTTGCATATATTAAAACCACATTTTTCTCAGCAATGTGGGCACATATGAACATGGGACCAACATGGATGCCAAGCCCACATGTAACAGGTCAGCCAGTTTCATAGGTACAAATATGCTGACAGATGCCCTTTAAATAGGGTTTTCTAAAACTTTAATATTGATGACCACTTGAATGGGACTGAGCTGAAGTAACCAGGCACGGCCACTACACACAGTGTTCAGAGCTGAGGCCTGGATTTGGCATACCAGCGGCTCCTGCAGAAGGCAGATAAACAGGGTGCCAGGGGTTGAACCCCCACCAATCTGATATTGATGACCTATCCTGCGACCACCAATGAGGTGGACAGGGAAATATGGAAAAGAACAAACAGCAGGTGGCTCTATACAGATAAAGTTTATTGAACAACTCAGTGGCTATAATACATTTTTTTTTATTACAATCAATTTCAAAAGTATTCAGATCCTGGTGTTGGTTTGAGAAAAATGTAGAATATTTTTGATGGAACAACCCCTTAAAAGTCCCAGGAAACCCCTTTGAAGGGGTTGTCTGATGAACAAAAACCCTTTGCTAATATCAGTCCACCTTGTTGATCAGATGATTGCCCTGGGTCCAACTCCTGGAGCCCTTGGCCATCATCTGTTTTCATCAGAGGAAGGGTCATCTTGCCATACTTTTGCTAGAGTGGCTATGTTGGTCAAGTGAGTGGTCAACCATGAATGCATGGATGAGCCAGGATGGGTTTTACACAGTGGCTTTCTGTTCTCAATAGTATGCGTTGGTCTTGAGAGGGGGACTCCATATGGTAAGTGGTTGTCTTGATGACACGTCTCCCTATGACAGAGTGGGTAAGGCTCCAACTCTGCAGCCAATTATCTACATGATGTAGCAGGAAGGGTAGCTGTTGGACCCTTGGCCAGTTTCTAATTTCCTAAACCCCTAGGCATTGTTACAATTATCTGCTTTTACCTTATAGGCCTTTTCTGAGACAGAAGTATTTTTTATATTTTTGTGATCAGTAGTACATGTGTAACTTTGTAAGGTAACTTTTAGATTCTGAAAGCTCTGCAAATACAAAAACTAATCTGCCTGGTATAAAACAAAAACAAAAACAGCAATTAGAAGAGAGTGAGGAGGAGGAGGAGGACAGTGCTGCTGCAGTTTCTCTCTGTGTTTGTGAGGCTGCATGCTGTGAGAGGGGAGAAGGAGCCAAAGTCGTAAGTCATCAAGACAGCAAACATGTATATACATACATACATTTGCATTATACAAGAATAAAAGGGTTTTTCAGAAATAATATACTGATGGACTATCCTCAGAATAGGTCATTAGTATCAGATCGATTGGGGTTGGACATCTGGCACCCCCAAAAATCAGCTTTTTTGGGTAGCACACGGATCCAGAAATTGTACAGTGGATGAAAGGCTCCTTTAACTGTCAAGTTTCTGGCAGCTGAGCGGCAGAACCCTGGCGCAACCATTGTGGATGGCGCCTTCTGCTTCCGGTTGCATCCACTGTATAGTTTCTGGTGCTGGCACCTGCTGATCAGTTCTAGAAAATACTTGAATTCCCCATTAAAAGGAGCATATTACTCTTATAACTCTGCTGTTCCTCTTATTCCTCCTGAACATTTTTCAATAAATTGACAACTAGGCAGTTACCATTCCCCCGGAAAAAGGAGAGTGTCTATAAATCATCTCACAATGTCGGGGTACATAAGGACACCCCCCCAACTTGAAACACACAGTTATCAAAATATTCATATATTTCTATATGTAAAATCAAAGGAACTGCACTAGCTATAGGAAGAGATGATCCAAAATTGTTATATTATCTGGAATTAAATATAAGAAATATAACATAATAATATGCATTCGAATTATCATAAGAGCTGACAGATCCTCTTAAAGCTGTCCATGGACAGGCATACTACTTCTATAGAGGAGGTAGATATTGGTTGTCAGAAAGGGGAAAGAAGCGGTAGGGTATGGTAGAAATCAAGCCTGAACGTTCTTTGTTTAATGTTTTCCAGTGCCGTTTGCATTTTACCTATGTCCCTTTAATGGTCCATATTCTCATACAGAAGGGGATGACGGTGAGGTTAGGGGTTAAGAAGCAAGGAATTCACTGACTAATGTGCAGAGGCCAATGTGACAAAGACACATGTGAGAGGGGATTAGTTTGGGGACAGCGGAGCCTTTGAGAGGCGAGTTGTCTGACTGGTTATCAGAGCCTGGAACGGCTGCCCCGGGTCGTTGTGTAATCGCTCAGTGTTATGGGGCTGGACCGCGGCTGGGGAAACAGAAAGAGATTGTTTTACAGAAGCACGCGTAACCACAACCCCATTGTGTGGGTCCGACCCACCTGCGGAGAGGATTACAGGGACAGGTATTCATGCGTTAACCCTTTAGTTGGTATTAAAACTCACTGGTACATAAAAAAATAGACAAATATAAGAAGAAACAGATAGCGCTGTACTAGGCAATCACCGCCAGGCACTATAACAGGAGAAGATAGGACACCCCGTTGTCATGATTGACAGAGGTCCCAGCTGTCAGATCCCCTATTTTGTAGAATTTGGTAATCCACTTTAGGAAAATACACTGCTGCTAGCTCGCCAAGGGGACGTGGTTGATCAGGGAAGCCCAACATTTTGGGCAGGATTAGGTAAATCTGCCTCAATGAGATTAATTTCCATCACGATTCTTCGGAAATAAAAAATAGGCAACTTTGCAAAAGTGTTCATTTAAAAAATAAATTTAAAGAAATTATAATTTTGTGTATGTAACTCCTGTGCAGATCTATGTGTCTCCATGGTAACAGACAACAAGCAAACTCTCTGTAGTCTGTTTCTACAGACCAATGAAATTTTATCTGTCCACTGCTTTTTGATAACCTACCAAATGTATGTCAGCAACAAAGCAGGAGGCAGTTTCAAAAGAGTATGACTGCATGATAAGACTATGCAATTTGTGTTCGTTGTTGGTGCATAGGAGCTGGAAAACTGAAACGGTATGAGAGTTTTAATGACCATTTGCAAATGTGATTATTTTTTCATTACAAAAAAATGGTTGACATGTGAAACCTACAAGATAAATTGGCTGGGTGAAAAAAGTACCAAAATCTATATTTATTACCTATGATTTATAGGTAAACTTTAAGTTGTGGCTAAACAAGACTAGTGTATTCTCCACAATGTTTCGCTCTCCTCATATTACCCCTATATGTTATGACCTGGATTTTCTTACTAATAGAATTAACATTTTAGTAAACTGTATGAATTATCCTTTTAAGCAATTTTCTCTTATATCCTTGACCGTATCTGAGGTGGAGAATCACAGTAACGAAGTGCAAATTTTGGCTTTAGTTTTAGCAGATTTATTCTCACCATGATCAGTACCATGGACAGCAAATGGAATTAGATGTTCACATCTTTAGGTCTTTAGTTCAACATCTAATTCCAAAAACATGAACTTTAACATTATGGATTCCTCTATTAGTATCAGAGCAGCCTCTCAGAGGTAAAGCTAGAAGCTTCTCAGCCCCAGGTCAAAGCCTGTACCACGGTCACCCAAAATGTATGTGTCATAGTAGTTCTCCAATGTGGTAGAACAGTCTCAAGTACTTGGCACCAGTTGAGTGTGCTACCTCAGCACCTCCTAGAGCTCCACTCTTCCTTTTGGAAAGGTTTGCTAAGTTGTGAATATGGTCAACAGGACTGCCGTCCATCCACAAGGCTTAGACAGATTTAGAGC